>NC_090813.1:48928032-49229532 GCF_000390325.3 Nicotiana tomentosiformis
AACCACCGCAAGACACTTCCCACATGTCCTTCCTCATCCTTCGCTACCCAGTTACTGCATTAAATAAAAATTCATCTCTGTAGCACCCGAACCAACAGATCGCCGCCAACTCTAAACCTCCTCGAAGATCATCTTCCTTGAGCCATCAACATTAGGATCACTAATTCGATTCTGAACCACAACACACTGCAACCTCTAACAGCCGCATTCCCGGCACCATTCACAATACTCTGCCCCAAAGGTGATTTTTTTGAAGAAGGCCATAACATCGGCGAGCTTAACACATTCAATCAAGGACGACGATATCACATCACGGATGAAGATTCCACCACACTCGAAAATACCAAGTCTCATTACTCCATCAACCCAACCCTAACCATTCTTAGTCCTATTGCCTTTCCTCCGCTGGAAATAAAACATTGAACCTCTGAATCATGCATTGAGAAAAATCTCCTTTCGAATCATTTACTGCCCCGACACATAGACAAGTATCTTACCATTACATCAATACTATGCTATAACAACTCATAGACATCATAACAACCAGTGCCAAACCTCAAAACCATAGGAATTACTGATATTGAGCTGAAACGACAGGACAACCTTCCGCAAAGCGATGACCATAGCCCAAGAAATTATGCAGGGAGGAACATCCTGCACCACATCTGTAGTACCATTAAAATTCCTCGATTCCCAATTGATAATAACCGCTTCATGTCGCATAAGATCGAGTAGGAAAGAAATAAAGGCACAAGCCTCAAAGGAATCAAATCGCACGATGAGGAGTCAATAAAATGAAGTGCTCCTAACAACCATGTAGCCTCTCGAAGATAAGTACAGACATCTCTATACTGATCCGCAAGGCTCTACTAGACTTGCTCATGACTCGTGAGACCTAAGTGGACCTAGTGCTCGGATACCATGTTGTCATGACCCGAAATCTATTAAAGGTCGTGATGGCGCCTAACACCGCTGTCAGGCAATCCAACAATAATTAATTAACCTAATTACCCATTTTAGTATTTTCAAAGCATGATTTCCTTCAATTAGATAGCAAAAGATAGAACTTAAGGAGTAAATGATAATATTTTCGCAACTAAAATACTGAAAAATCCATAACCACTCCCAAAACCCGGTGTCACAAGTGCATGATCATTAACTAGGGAGTAAACTAAAATACAGCATATGTCCGGAATACAAATTAGAGTGGAAAGATATAAATAACTCTGATGGAGACTCTGCTGGCTGCGGATCGTAATATAGAATGCAGCTCGCCTAAATCCCCGCATTAACCATACCTCTGCGCCCACAAGGCCACTAGACATATATGTACCTGCACAAAAATATGCAGCAAGTGTAGTATGAGTACATAAATCAATGCGTACCCAGTAAGTATCCAGTCTAACATCGAAGAAGTAGTGACGAGGGGTCGACTCCGACACTTACTATGGTCTAATAATAAAATACCAATATTATAATTAAGCATGGATTGTATAAAACAGCTGAAAACCCAATAAACAAGAGGTAAGTAAACCATTCCTTTAATAATAGGAAGTTTCCAAATTTATTTTTTGTCATTTAACAATTTATATCTCAAGCCAAAGAAGCAATATCAATTATTATTAGTTCTAAAGATTTATCATGCGCAAATCATGTCGAGGTAGTACGGCCCGATCCAACATAATATTTAAAATGTGCACTACCGAGGGTCTAACGGCACAAACCATAGATGCATATATCTGCTACCGAGGCGTTTGGCCCGCTCCACAAAAGAAAAAAATACATTTACAACAACCAATTCAAGATTTATTAAGGGGCAATAGTTCAAGGGAATACCAAATTCTTGTTAACGGTCAAAAAAAATAAAGTTTAACCTTTTACAGTTCCTTTATCAAGTTTCAATATGATTAAAGCAATTAAATTAACGAGTAGGGTACAAACATTTGTAAGTATAGCATGATATGGGTCCAAGACTACCCAGACAATAGTATAATTAGTAACTACGTACGGACTCTCGTCACCTCGCGCGTACGTAGCCCCCAAAAATAGAAGCAAATTTTAATTCAATTCGCCTATGGGGTTAATTCCCTCTTACAAGCTGAGAAAAAAGACTTACCTCGCTGCGAAATTCCATAACGGTTCCAAATCCCTTCCAAAAACTCAAACCGTTGCCTATCGCTCCAAAACTAGTCAATAAATATGCAAATCCATAAATATATACTCTAATACTCATTATAATCCAATTTACAACAATTCCCAACTCCGCTAGAAAAGTCGATAAAAATCACCCTCGGGCCCACGTGCCCGGATTCCGAAAATGTTTGAAGATAAACATTACCCATAGCCTCACGAACTCAAATATATAGATTATTCTCAATTTCATGCCCAAATTCGTGGTCAACATAAAAAAAATACAAATTTCTAGGTTTTTACTCCAAAAACCCAAATTTCTACAATTTTGCATGAATTTCCATGTTAAAATCTATGTATAATCCAAGTATTTAACTCAAAATACACGGCAATCACTTACCTCTTTGATGTTGATGGAACCCCTCCCAAGATGCTCTCAAAAATCGCCTAAGTCCAAGTGGGAAATGAGGGAAATGAGCCAAGTCCCGAAATAAAAGCCCTTGCTCCAGTTGCAGACGTCACATTTACGACATCTGGTTTGCAAATGCGATGGTCGCAATTGCGACAAAAGTATCGCAAATGCAAAGAAGAGGCACCCCTGCCAAGGTCGCATTTGCGACCAAAATCTTCGCAAATGCGAAGAGGGCAGATTCGCAAAAGCGATAAAATGTTCGCAAATGCGAACCCCTCAGAAAATTTCCTACCCTCGCAAATGCGAACTCTATCCTCGCAAATGCGAGTTCGCAAATGCGATCAAAACCTCGCATTTGCGAAACCTGCAGCCCAGACCCAGAAACCAGCAGAATCAACAACAATATTTCATCCAAAAATTGATCCGAAACCACCCCGGAACACCTCCGACGCCCCCGGGACCCCGTCCAATCACGTCAACCTATCCCAAAACATGACACAAACTTGATCGAGGCCTCAAATCACGTCAAACAACGTCGAAATCACGAGTCACAGCCCAATTCGATCTTAATGAACTTTAAAACTTCAAACTTCTACCTTCGATGCCGAAACCTATCAAATCACGTCCGATTGACCTCAAATTTTGCACAGAAGTTACATTTGACATTACGGATCTACTCCAATTTTCGGAATCGGAATCCGACCCCGATATCAAAAAGTCCACTCCCGGTCAAACTTCTCAAAATCATCCAAATTTCCAACTTTTGCCAATTGACACCGAGATGGCCTACGGACCTCCAAATCAACGTCCGGACACGCACCTAAGATCAAAATCACCATATGGAGCTATTCCCAGACTCGAAATCCTAAACGGTCATCGATAACATTGAAATGCACTTCAACCCAAATTTATGAAATCCTTCCAAAATGCCAACTTTCCACAATAGGCGTTGAAATGCTCCCGGGTCATCCAAAACCCAATCCGGACATACGCCCAAGTCCAAAATCATCATACGAACCTGTTGGAACCTTCAAATCTCGATTCCGAGGTTGATTGCTCAAAAGTCAAACATTAGTCAATTCCTCCAACTTAAAGCTTCTGAATTTAGAATTTTCTTTCCAAATCGACTCCGAACTTCATGAAACTCAATTCTGACCACACATGGCCTCAAACTACCGAATGACGCGCTAGGGCTCAAAACAACCGGTCAGGTCATTACACGGCCTCTCGGAACCCGTCAAAAGTTTTATGAAATCCAAACACCCATTCCGATACGAGTCCAACCATACCAATTTTATCGAATTTCAATGACAAATCGTCTTCCAAATCTTGAATTTCCGTTATTGAAAAGTTTTACAAAAAACTTGATTTCTTCCATTTAAATCCAAAATAAATGAGGAATATAACCAGGGATTTATGAAATATAATCACTTTCGGATATAGTACACTTAAGCAAGTCGAAGTCCTGAAGAATTCCTCCAAAATCGCCCCAAAACCGAGCTCCAAAATCCCAATCAAAAATGGCAAAATGACTGATTTTTGTGCTTAAATGTTTCTGTCCAGTTCGCTTCTGCGGACATATTTGTCGCATATGCGGCTTCGCTTTTACAAAACAAAATATGCATCTGCGAAGTCCAAATATCCACTGCTCAGTAGTAGCTCGTATCTGTGGGGCACATTGCGCATCTGCGATGTCGCTTCTGCGACAAAATGGTCGCTTCTACGATCACTTCCACTGCTGACAGCTTCCTCTTCTGCGTATTCATTTTTCACTTATGCGATCCTGCAGGTGCGGGAATTGCTTCGTACCTGTGACCACTGCCATGTCCCTTCCCATTTCGCTTTTGCGATGTCGCTTCCGTAGAGGCAAAAACATCAGCTGCTGCCCAGGAATTCAAGCAGCTTTCTTCAAGTCCAAATTGATCTGTTAACCACCCGAAATCCACTGAAGGCCCTCGGGACCTTAACCAATTGTACCAACATGTCCCAAAATACAATACGAACTTAGTCGGGGTTTCAAACCACATCAAACAATGCCGAAATTACAAATCGCGCATCGAATCGAATTATGAGTTTTCAAATCTTTCAACTTCTATATTTTGCCCCAAAATGTATCAAATCAATCTGGAATGACTTCAAATTTTGCAAACGAGTCATAAATGACATAATGGAGCCGTTCCAATTTTCGGAATCAAAATTCTACCTTGTTATCAAACAATCGACTTACGGCCGAATTTATGAATATTTCAAAAACTTCATTTTTCCAACTTTTTGCCGAAATGTGCCGAATTGTCCTACGGACTTCCAAATCAAATTTCGAACATACGCCTAAGTCTGAAATCACTATACGAAGCTTTTAACGTCATCAAAATTCCATTCCAGAGTCGTTTCATCAAAAGTCAAACTCCGGTCAACTCTTTTCATTTAAGATTCAGAAATAAGAATTGTTCTTTCAATTAAATTCCGAATATTTCAAAAACCAAACTCGACCACACACGCGGGTCATGATATATATTACGAAGTTGCTAGGGATCTTAAGTTATTGAACGGAACGTAAATTCTCAAAACGGTGAGTCCATGTCACCGAAATTTTAATATGGTCTGACAATACCATCTCAGTTGCGATTACCTCTTTTATCAACATTTATAAACTTTAAAACCAATTTCTTACACTCCAAATATTTTCAAAAGGCATGGTTTTTCACATCAACATACGGTATTAGTCTCAACCGACTGTAGCAACTCGTGCCCACGCACACATCATACGTATCCCCATAACCACATCTCCGGTCATAACAGTTGTTCATAATTAATTTCAGCATCGTCAATTAACCTCACATTATCCAAAACCTCCTTTCAAATTTCCACAACACTGACAGCAACACACGAGGCATGAAGACCTCATAATTATTTACCTGAATTAACGAATCACATTTAACGCCACCTGGGCACTCACCTCGTGGGCTAAAACTCAATAATTACAGCACGAATATGGCATATAAACACATAAAAGAATTATCAAATAAGCCTAATAGGCATGGCTCCCTATTAGTACTATAGTACAAATTAAATCTCACAAAGGGAGAATTTAAAACACATAAATTTTCATCACAAGGATTTCGTCCTTATATAACTTCCACCGCGGCTTATAGCTCAGTTTAAACATTTTACATCATATTAAAATACGAGGATCTCGTCCTCAACTCTAAATCACAAGTACTTTGCACATTGTGCCAATCTGGATTTTTTTTCATATCTTTTTCTTCTTTTAATAAATTTCTGATAAATAATTTCACAACACATAATGAACCCTCATACCGGTAGGGCATATAATTCATAAAATTAAAATCAATTATCCCAAAAAACATCACCTCAAAACTCACTGTAATGAGTAACAGAAAGCCACCTTTGGAATCATAACCCTCAATAATGTACAAAACAAAATGATGGGCACGACTATCGAAATAAAATCTCCCAACAAGGGTAAACACACAAGTAGGTTACAAAATTACGAAGCTCACCCATAAGTGGACCATAATAGGAGGACTCACCTCGATACTCAGAACTGAATCAAACTAAGAAAAATATTCCTTTATAACAAATTGGGATCGTACCTATAATGACACCCTCTGGTGTAGCAGCATCTGCCATACTATAGCAATTATATCAATGGGCTGGGCCTCCCCCTCTAGGGCGCCCTCTACCCGCCTGTCCTCCACCTCTAACTGGCTGTATACGTGGATTATTAACTGAAATAAAGCATGTAACCTGAATGTTTTGATGAAATTAGCCTCTCCCAAGTCTGGGACAATCTTTCATGATATGCCTAGTATCACCACAATCATAACAACCCCTTTGAGGTCGCGCCTGCTCATGCTAAGTCTGTGCCAGATAACATAAACAACCACTTTAAGAACCTCATGCCGGTGGTGCACTAAAAAAATTAACTGGAATACTACGAGTACTCTGAATTGCAGACTGGGCTAACCAACTGCCCGAACATCAGTCATGATGAGTCATAGCTTCAGCGTAGAATCCACTGAATCCTCCAGATTTTCGAGACCTTTTGACCTCCTTAGACTCATTTTCCTCACTTCGAACACGCTCTAACATCCTGGAAATCTCTACTACTTGCTGAAATGGAATATCAATCAGCAACTCTCGAGCCATACATATTTTAAAATCATAATCGAGCCCTTCAATGAATCTACAGACTTTCTTTCTAACTGTAGGAACCAAGATAGGTGCATAGAGGGCTAACTCACTGAACCTGATAGCATATTCTGACACTGTCATGGTGCCCTGACACAACCGTTCAAACTCTGTGTGCCACCAGCCCGGAGGGCCTCGGGAATAAACTCTTTCAAAAACATCTCCGAAAATTAAGCCCAAGTTGATGGTGTTGCATCGGCTGGTCTACCCTCTTCATAAATTTGCCACCACTGATACGCTGTTCCTGACAGCTGAAATGTAGTAAAGGCAACTCTGCTCACTCCTACAATGCCCATGGTACGAAGAATACGGTGACACTTTTTTAGAAATCCCTGGGCATCCTCGGTAGTTGTGCCACTGAAGGTAGGTGGACAATACCTCTTAAATCTCTCAAGTTTCTTTTGTTCTTCTTCTGATGCCTCTGGCCTGAACTCAGGCTGAACCGGAATAACATGTTGTACCGGTACTATACCTGGGACCTGACCAATGTGAACCTGCTACTCTGGAGTACGGGTGGTAGTAGTCTGAACTCCTCCCACACTCTGTGGAATATTTGGTGAAACAGAGATGAATCCCGCCTGAGTTAATGTACCAAACATGTTCAGGAATTGTGCTAAAGTCTCCTAAAGTCTGGGGGTGACAACAGGTGTCTCTGGTGCATGTCCCCCAACTGGAGCTACTAGCGGCTCCTCGACTGCTGCCCTGACAGGTGTTCTAGCTGCGGCACGTGCCCTTCCTCGGCCTCTACCTCGGTCCCGGCCTCTTGCGGCCCTAGCAGAATGCGCGGGTGTCTGCTCAGCTGACCCGATAGCACGTGTCCTCACCATCTATGAGATAATAGAGATACAAAGGCTCCAATTCCAAAATCAACAAATCCGCACGATAGGAATGAATGAAGTGGAAATCTCCAAACAGTCTGGTAGCCTCTCGAAGATAAGTACAGACGTCTCCATACTGATCCGCAAGACTCTACTAAACTCGTTCGTGACTCGTAGAACCTATGAACCTAGAGCTCTGATACCAACTTGTCACGACCTAAAAAATCCCACCATAGGCGTCGTGATGGCGCTTAGTCTCTAAGACTAGGTAAGCCGATTTTAATAACAATTCAAGCCATTATATATATATATATATATATATATATATATATAATATGTAATACAAGCGTCGAAACCAAAAGCGGAACAAATATAACAACCTCCCAATACTGGTAATATTGAGTCACGAACTCTAATCGAATACATGCAATGATCTCAAGGATCAAATATACAATAATGTTCGAGTAAGAGTGACAGTACAATAAAAATGGAAAGACTCCAAGGGACTGCGATTACCAAGCAGCCCTACCTTGAATCCTTGCGATCACGCTCTAATCTCTGCTCGAATTCGATATCTCCAATACCTGGCTCTGCACAAAAATGTGCAGAAATGTAGTATGAGTACACCACAGTCGGTACCCAGTAAGTATCAAGACTAACCTCAGTGGATTAGTGACGAAGTACAATCAAGACACTCACTAGTCAAATAATCTGTGCAACATAGCATACAAAAATAATAGAAAACAAATAGCAGTGATAGCAATGATAATCAACTAGTGATATAAACAACAAAACAGCAAGAACACCATAAATATTGCTCACATGAATAATCAAGAAAAGTACAACCAATTAAGCAAGCCCTTCAAAATATACATCTTTTATCTATAAGTTTTTCAAATAAAAAAAATCTTTAGAATGTAATCCTTTCCAATTAAATATATGTCGAATATACTTCCTTCAAATAAATACCTTACGAATATGAATATTTCAAATAAATATCTCCCAATATAATTCTTTTAAATAAAACCTTTCGAATATAATTCTTTTAAATAAAACCTTTCGAATATAATTCTTTCAAATAAAACCTTTCGCATATAATTCTTTTAAATCACACCTTTCGAATATAATTCTTTTAAATAAAACCTTTAGAATATAATTCTTTTAAATAAAAAACTTTCGAATATAATTCTTTTAAATAAAACCTTTAGAATATAATTCTTTTAAATAAAACCTTTCGAATGATATCTTTCGAATATAGTTTCTTTCAAGTCAAATCATCGGTTGACACCTCAACTCATAATCCTAAAAAGGTCTCAGCCCACTTTCATATCTCACGGCACCTCATGCCCGTATTTCTATCACAACCGTACAGTCAATTCACAAGGCAGAAGACATAATAATTTAATGAAATGACCGAGAAGTGAACAACGAGAATTTACAGATAAGTAACAGCACAACCATTAGAGATAAACAATATGGGCGCTCTCGAGGTATCGCCTCGTAAACCCAAATATAAATGCTCAACAGGGGGATCTCCCGAGGTACCGCCTCGTAGTCCCAAAATAAATATGCAAGACATTATTTTGGACTTGGGTGTATGTCCGGATCGGATTTTGGATGACCCGGGAGCGTTTCGGCGCCTATTGTGGAAAGTTGGCATTTGGAAGAATTTCATAAATTTGGGTCGAAGTGCATTTTAATGTTATTGATATCTGTTTGAGATTTCGAGTCTGGGAATAGCTCTGTATAATTATTCTGGCCTTAGGAGCCCATCCGAAAGTGGATTTGGGGATCTGTAGGTCATTTTGGGATCATTTGGCGAAAGTTGGGAATTTAAAGGTTTTTGGGAAAGTTTGACCGGGAGTGGACTTTTTGATATCGGGGTCGGATTCCGATTCCGAAAGTGGGAGTATGTCCTTAATATCAATTATGACTTGTGTGAAAAATTTGAGGTCAATCGAACGTTATTTGATAGGTTCCGGCATCGATTGTAGAAGTTTGAGGTGTCAAAGTTCATTAAGTTTGAATTGGAGGGTGATTCATGTTTTTAACGATGTTTGATATCAGTTGAAGGCTCGACTAAGTTCATATTGTGTTTTAAGATGTGTTGGTATAATTGGTTGAGGTCCCGAGTGCCTCGGGTGGATTCCGGATGGTAAACGGATCGAGTTTGGGCTTGGAGAAATGCTGGAGTTGCTGTCATCTAGTGTAACCGCACCTGCGAGGTTTTGGCCGCATCGCAAAAGAAGCCAGGAGGTCGTAGAAGCTAAAAGGGAGTGGGGGACTAGTAGTCCGCATGTGCAGACAATTTTTCGCAGAAGAGGATGCGCACCTACGGGGAATTTAGCGCAAAAGCGGGCTGGGCAGCTGAGGGACTTCTGCAGAAGAGAAATATTTTTGCCGCACCTGCGGAACTACAGAAGCGGTCCAGTGGGCGCAGGTGCAAAGGTTGCCTGGGCAGAATACATAAGTTAACTAAATCAGGTTTTGGCTTATTTCCCCCCCTTTTCTCTCGTTGAAGTCGGCCTTGGGGCGATTTTGGAGTGCCATTTTGTCATCCTTCATGCGGTAAGTGATCTCCACAAATTGTGAGTTAAATACATGATTTATGCATGGATTTGAGAAAATTGTGGGATTTTTAGTAGAAAACCTAGAATTAGTATTTTTGAATTTTGACAACGAATTTGGGCATGGAATTGGAAATAAATTATATATTTGAGTTCGTGAGGTTATGAGTAATGGTGGTCTTAAACAAATTTTGGAATCCGGGCACGTGGGCCCAAGGGTGATTTTTATCGACTTTTCGAGCGGAGTTGGGAATTTGTCTAAATTGATTTGTTATGAGTACTAGAGTATATTCTTATTGGTTTGCATATTGTTTTACTAGTTTTCGAGCGACGGGCACCGGTTTGAGGTGTAAGAGCGGCGTTGGAGCCGGTTACGAAACTTCGGAGCAAGGTAAGTCTCCTGTCTAACTTTGTGAGGGGGAAACTACCCCTAGGTGATATATTTGATGTGTGTAACTTGTTGCGGGGACTACGTACGCACGAGGTGATGAGAGTCTGTACGTAGTTAGATTCATGTTATTGTCCGAGTAGACTTAGGTTACATCATGATGTACTTGTACTATAGGGATTATCCTTGCTCGTTTAATTCTTTTATTTCACATTATGACTTGAGACTAGACATGCGTAGAGTGATGGACTTGCTATTGTTTTATGATTTGCCATGGAATAATGGTGTTCCTTTTACGGATTTATCCTACGTTATACGTTGTCATCGAATAATTTTCCTTAAAAATTATAACTCACATGTTCATTCGTGAGTGGGGGTCAAGAACCCGTTTAAACTTCTTATTCTAATGGGATCGGGGCGTTCGCCTCGGCAAAATATATGTACCACACACTCATGGGAGCGAGTCGTTTGCCTCGGCAGTTTAATAGATGCATCTATGGTTCGTGTCGTTCCATCCTCGGCAGTGCACAGTTTAATATTTATGTTGGATCGGGCCATACGCCTTGGCATTTCTATAAAAATATCCTCATGGAATGGTGCGTAATATTTGGCAAGAAGCTAGAGTATCTGTGAGTCTTTCCCTGATTCGAATCATAACAACCTATTTGGCGAGGTCCATTATACATATATATATATATATATATATATATATATATATATATATATATATATATATATATATATATATATGCTCCGGTTGAGGAGGAATTGTTGATTAAGAGCCTGACTTTATTGTAAGGAGGATAATTGTACCATAGATTTACATTTATTTATTTTATTTATTTACTTTGCCTCATATTTGTTCACCTCCTTACTATACCTGATATTATTGGACTACTAGTGAGTGTCGATGTCGACCCATCGTCACTACTCCTCTGGGGTTAGGCTAGATACTTACTGGGTACATGTGGATTTACGTACTCATACTACACTTGCTGCACATCTTTGTGCAGGTACTTTTATGTCTGGTGGTCCTTTGGGCACGGAGGCACGGATGTCGCGGAGACTTGCCGCGAGCTGCATTTCAGGTTATGATCCGCAGCCAGCAGAGCCTCCTCCAGGGTTATTTGTATTTTTCCTATCTAATTTGTATTCCGGACAGATGTTGTATCTTAATTTACTTCCTAGTTGATTCTCATGCACTTGTGACACTGGGTTTTGGGGGTACTTATAATTTGTTCAGTATTGTAGTTGGAAAAATATTATCATTTACTCTACAAATTTTATTTCTAATTATTCAGTTGAAGGAAAATCATGATTTCAAAATACTAAAATGAATAATCAAGTTAATCAACTATTGTTGGCTTTCCTGACAGCGGAGTTAGGCGCCATCACGACCATTAATGGATTTTGGGTCGTGACAACATGGTATTAGAGCACTAGGTTCACTTAGGTCTCACGAGTCATGAGCGAGTCTTACGGATCGGTACGGGGACGTCTGTACTTATCTTTGAGAGGCTAAAGGACTATTAGGAGCACTTCCCTTCTTGATTCCTCATCGTGCAATTTGATTCCTTTGAGGCTTATGCCTTCATTTCCTTCTTATTCAATCTTATGCGACGTGAAGCGCTTGTTATAAATTGGGAATTGAGTAATTTTAATAGTAATACAGATGTGGTGCAGGATGTTTCTCCCTGCGTATTTGATTGGGCTATTGTCGTCGCCTTGCAGAAGGTCGTTCTGTCGTTTCAGCTCAGTATCAGTACTTCCTAAGGTTTTGAGATTTGGCTTTGATTGTTATGACGATTCATGCATTGCTATCGCACAGTGTTTGAGTAATGGTAGGATACTTGTCTATGTGTAGGGGCAGTGAATGATTTGAAAAAAGGTTTTTCTCAATGCATGATTCAGAGGTTCAGTGTTTTATTTCCAGCGGATGAAAGGCAATCGGACTAAGAATGTTCAGGTTTGGGTTGATGGAGTAACGAGACTTGGTATTTTCGAGCGTGGTGGAATCTTCATCCGTGATGTGGTGTCGTCGTCCTTGATTGAATGTGTTAAGTTCGCCGGTGTTATGGCCTTCTTCAAATCGCCTTTGGGGAAGAGTATTGTGAATGGTGCCGGGGAAGCATCTGTCAGAGGTCGCAGTGGGTTGTGGTTCAGGATCGAATCGGTGATCCTAATGTTGATGGGTTAAGGAAGATGATTTTCGAGGAGGTTTAGAGTTGGCGGTGATCTGTTGGTTCAGGTAATTTTGATTAAGGCAATAATTGGGCAGTGAAGGATAAGGAAGGACATGTGGAAGGTGTCTTGCGGTGGTTAAACTTCTAGAAGGCCAAGTGTAAGGAAACAGAAGTTGAGTAGTTGTTTAAAGGAGAGGGTTTGACCAAAGTGGGAGAGTGGCAGAGTGTCATATGAGTTCTGTGGTAGGATAGCTACACGCATTGAGGAAAGTATGGAGTGATTTGGGATTCATGATGAACAGTGACTAGGTCTACGGACTTAGGTTGGAATGTTGGCTGCTATACTGAGGAAGATTGGATACGACAGAAAGAAGTTTCTTGATATGGAGAGGAATGCAATATGACTTCGGGTTGGAATGTATTGTCGCACCTGTAGTTGATATCAATGGGGAGTGAACGAACTTGTACAACTGGTGAATGAGCACGGGCTCAGGATGGTTTATTGATTTCGTAGTAATTGTACTCGGTGCAGCGTTGTTGAAAGATGTCGGCATGGAATTTCCACATGTGGGTTATCTACGGTGAGCATGTTAAAGGTTGTGTGGTGTTGACGAAGCTTCCGCAAAACATTCTACTGACTACCCGGTAAGAGGTCGAACATGTGAATGTGGCTAGCGATTCAGAGCGTTCATGAAATGGTTAACAGGAAGATTTCGAGAAATTTGGCAGGTCGATCGCGCAAGGTCATGTCAGTGAGAAAGAAAGAATCTTGGTAGGTTCTAGGGTTATGTAATGGTAGTTTCACGCTACGTGGGAGAGCCCCACCGGTTATGATTGGATTGTGTGGTTGTCTACTTGTGCTGTTCCTGGTTATCGGTGTATTGGTGGGTTATTACGACTAAGGAAAGAGCAATAGACGCACATGTGAAACACTTAGAAAACATTGCTAACTATAGGATAAATGAGGTAATTAGAATATTATTTCAAGAGTCTGTCAACATTAGGATAAATGATTATCCTAAAAATAATTTTTTTATTAAAAAAAACAAATATCTTTAGTATTTTTTTCGATTTTGTGTTTGAAAGGAAATATGCTTTTCACCAGTTAAAGTTTTAAACATTGTAGCTTCCCATAAAAAGCACACGGAGCCCTAAGCGCCTAACCAAGGTTGCCATTGTCATAGAACCCTAAGCGCCGAAGAACCAATGGCTGGAATTGTGATAAGACCCTAAGCGGCAAAGAACCATGGTTGCCATTCTCATAGAACAATAACCGCCAATACCATCAAAGCTCAATAACCAAGAGTTACTCATGGATGAAAACTTTCGTGCTCGCTTTGCTTCTTTCTCATTTTCAAATTTACTTGCAGATTTCACAAAACATGTAAATAAAAATAGGAAAAATTTGGGGAGTGGCTGCTAATCTCAAGAAGCTACACAGTATGCTCCTTACGGTCCAGGCGATGATTGACAACTATGGTGCATAGTTATGCAAGTTTCCCTACTAGCATAATAAAAAAACCCATGGGATATTTGGCTTGAAAAAGCCACCATACTTTTCTATGATGTGGATGACCTCTTTGAAGAGCTCTTGCTGGAATTAGATCGAAGAGAAGGAGATAAACGGGTGGTACATGACAAACTGCTTTCTACTTTTATGATAGACGTACCAAATGCAATAGACTCACATGAGGAAGACTTAGAAAACATTGCTAACAATATGATATAAATGAGGTAATTAGAATATTCTTTCTAGAGTCTCTTAGCAATAGGATAAATGATTATCCTAAAAATAACTTTTTATTAAAAAAAAAAACTAATATCTTCAGTATTTGTCTTGCTTTTGTGTTTGAAAGGCAGTATGTTTTTCGCCCGTTAAATCTTTAAACATTGTAGCTTCCTACTAAAAGTATACAGATCCCTAAGCGCCTAATCAAGGCTGCCATTGTCATAGAACCCTAAGTGCCAAAGAACCAATGGCTGAATAACAGAAACCTAAGCGGCGAAGAACCAAGGCTTCCATTCACAGAGAACACTAAGCGCCTGTCACGACCCAAAATTCATTAGAGGTCGTGATGGTGCCTAACATCGCCGTCAGGCAAGCCAACAATGAATGTTTAACTTAATTACTTCTTTTAGTATTTTTGAAACCATAATTTTCATCAATTTAATAATAAGAAATAGAATTTACAAGGTTACTGATAATGTTTTCACAACTACGATAAAGGACAACCCATAAGCACCCCCAAAACCCGGTGTCACAAATGCCTGAGCATCAACTAGGAAATAAAATAAAATACAACATCTGTCTGAGAGACAAATTAGACATGAGAATACAAATAACTCTGATGGAGGCTCTGCAGGCTGCAGATCATAATATGAAATGCAGCTCACGGTAAGTCCTCGCAATAGTCGCGCCTCTGTGCCCAAAGGATCACCAAACATATATGTATCTACACAAAAATATGCAACAAGTGTAGCATGAGTACGTAAATCAAAGCGTACCCAGTAAGTATCTTGCCTAACCCTAGAGAAGTAGTGACGAGGGGTCGACATCGACACTTACTTGTAGTCCAATAAGACAGATACAATAAGGAGTAAAGAGATATGGGGCAGAGTAAATAAACGAATTTAAACAAGTTTAAATACATGATACTATCCTCCTCTCTACAATAGACTCAAGCTCTCAATTAGAAATTTCCTCATCAACCGGAGCATATATATATATAATGGACCTCACCAGATAGGTTGTCATAATTCAAATCAGGAAGACTCATAGATACACCGACTTCTTGTCAGATATTACGCACGATTTCCATAAGAGTATTTTATAGAAATGTCGAGGAGTATGGCCCGATCCCATCATAATATGTGCACTGCCGAGGCGAACAGCCTGCTCCCATGAGAGTGTGGTACATAATCCTACCGAGGCGAACGACCCGATCCTATTAGAATAAGAAGCTTTAATGTGTCATTGACCCCACTCACGAATAGACATGTGAGTTATAAATTATTTAGGAAAACCTTTCAATGAAAACATATAGCGCGGGAGAAATACGTATAAGGAGTACAATTATTCCACGGCTAGTCATGAAGCCTATCAAATCACTACAAAAGCCAGTCTATCACTCTACGCAAGTCCAGTCTCAAGTCGTAATGCGTAATAAAGGAATTAAACGAGCAAAAATAACCCCTATAGTACAATTATAGCATGGTGTGAACCTAAGTCTACCGGACAATAGCATGAATTTAGCCCGATCCCGTCATAATCTGTGCATTGACGAGGGTCGAACGACACGAACCATAGATACATATGTCATACTGCCGAGGCGAACGACCAACTCCCATAAGTGGGGTACATAATCCTGCCAAGGAGAACGGCCCAATCCCATTAGGATAATAAGCTTTAATGGGTCAGTGACGCCACCCATGAATAGACGTGTGAGTTATAAATTTTTAAGGAAAACCTTTCAATGAAAACACATAGCGCGGGAGAAATTCGTATAAGGAGTACAATTATTCCATGGCTAGTCATGAAGCACGTCAATTCTCTACAAAAGCAAGTCTATCACGCAAAGCAAGTCCTGTCTCAAGTTGTAATGCAAAATAAACAAATGAAAAGAGAAAACATAACCCCTATAGTACAATTATAGCATGGTGTGAACCTAAGTCTACCCGGACAATAGCATGAATTTAGCTACATACGGACTCTCGTCACCTTGGGCATACGTAGCCCCCACAATAAGTAACACAACAATTACATCACCTAGGGGTAGTTTCCCCCTCACAGAGTTAGATATGAGACTTACCTCGCTCTAAAGTTCCATAACCGGCTCCAAAGCCTCTCTAACACCTCAAACCGATGCCCGTCGATCTAAAACTAGTCAAACAAGGTGCAAACCAATCAAAATATACTCTAATACCCATAATCAATCAATTTAAATAAATTTTCAACTCCGCTCAAAAAGTCAATAAAGTCAACCCTCAAGCCCACGTGCCCGGATTCAAAATGTTTTCGAATATAAACATTACCCATAACATTACTAACTCAAATATATAATTTATTCCAAATTCCATGTCCAATTTCATGGTCAAAATCCAAAATTATAAATTTCTAGGTTTTCTTCAAAATCTCACAAATTTCACCAATTTTCATGTTTAAATCCATATATAAACCAAGTATTTAACTTGTAATAGGTGGGAATTACTTACCTTGTGATGGATGACGAAGAAGCTCCTCCAAAATTGCCCTTAGCTCGGCTCCCTTGGAAGATTGAGATAAAATAAGCCAAAACCCGTTTTGGCAAACTTATACACTGCCCAGGTGACCCTTCTTCGCGTTCACAAAAGCCAAATGCCACTGCCTCAAAATTCCACTTCGCGTTCGAGTCCCCTATGCCGCGTTCGCGAAGCCTTATACCCTTGCCCATTCGCGTTCGCGATCCAAGAGCCGCGTTCGCGAAGGCCAACCTGCTCCAGGCCCAGCTCCCCCTTTCCTTCTACGCGTTCGCGACCCCTGTCGCGTTCGCGTTGAACATCAATCAACCACCCAAAAACCCTTCTTCGCGAACGCAAGACTCTCTTCGCGTTCGCGAAGGACAAACCCAGAACCAGCAATAGCAGAAGCCAAAACAACTAGAATTGGCCCGAAACCACTCTGAATCACACCCGAGGCCCCCGAGACCTTGTTCAATCACACCAACCAGTCCCATATCATAACACAAACTTGCTGGTGGCCTCAAATCACATCAAACAATGTCAAATCTACAAGTTGAGCATCGATTCAAGCTTAATGAACCATTGAACTCCTAAGTTCCACATTCGATGCTGAAACCTATCAAATCACGTCCGATTGACCTCAAACTTTGCACACAAGTCACATTTGACATAGCGGACCTACTCCAACTTCCAGAATTGGAATCCAACCCCGATAACAAAAAGTTCACTCCTGGTTAAACTTCGAAAAACCCCCAACTTCCAGCTTTCACCAAATGACCCCAAAATGACCTACGGACCTCCAAATCCACATCCGGACGCGCTTCTATGACCAGAATCACCACACGAAGCTATTCCTAGACTCGGTATTTCAAACGGACATCGATAACATCAGTATTACAAATGGACATCCAAATTTATGAAATTCGTTCCAAAATGCCAACTTTCCACAATAGGCGCTAAAACGCTCCAGGGTAAACCAAAACCCAAACCAGATATACGCCCAAGTCCAAAATCATCATACGAACCTGTTGGAACCTTCAATTCCCGATTTCGAAATCGTTTACGCAAAAGTCAAACCTTAGATAATGTCTCCAACTTACAAGCTTACAAAATTAGAATTTTCTTTCCAAATCAAATCTGAACTTCCCGAAATTCAATTCCGATCATGTGTACAAGCCATAATACCTGAAGTGAAGTTACTCAAGGCCTCAAATCGCCGAACGATGCGCTAGAGCTCAAAACAACTGGTCGGGTCATTACATTCTCTTCGACTTAAACATACGTTTGTCCTCGAACGTGCTAAGAACTGCTTCGGCGTTGTCCAAAATCAATGTTTAACACCTCGTGTACCTACTCGTGCCACCACAACCTAGTTGAGCATATTAGCTCGAGCCATACTGAATATCCTTCCTGCTACCTTAGCTAGCAAGCTTTAGAGCCAAATTTCAAGTTCTAGAGTTTCTCCACAATACCATATTCTAACATACGAACGTCGTATAAATCACCAGACACTGAACCCAACATGACCATGCTCCTCCGCTAAAATCACACCATGCACCACATAACTCATTTTCCCAAGGCAATCTCCCCCAAGCACAATGACTGAAATTTCCACTGACCCGAAGCCCGTAGTATACCTCATAACATGTATAAGCCATGTTTCAACTCTCGCAATACTTCCACGACGGAAGAGATTTGTAGAAACTCATAACCATCTGCCGAATCATAAATCATGGAGTCTCTCCTCCTGACAAGAAGCATTACTTCATTCTGAGCTGAACAACGATATTTGTTCTTTCATATACCTTATATAAATTCGATCGCATTGATCGCAGGTCCAATAATCTCGTCTCACCCAGTACAAGTTGCTCAGGCAATAAGCCACATCAGACACCGCCAAAGGTCTCTTAAGATGCCACAATGTGCCAACAAGATACAAACTCGAATGTGATACATAAGGAAAATGAACTCTGGAAAGAACTACTCAACCCACGTAAATAATTAAACAACCAAAAAGATGTTATGAACCTTCCTCAGAATAATGAGAAACAAAACACACAAGAATAGATATAGGGAATTGTACTAAACATCACACTATTGCAGCGTGCAACCCGATCCAACCATGATACCCGTGGCGACATGCCACCCAATCCAAACAACATACCCGAATGTCGACTACAAGCATGCCAAGTGTATAATATCATACCTGGGGAGACAGATAGCGCCATACGTTACAAAACTCAAGCACAGCTAAGGTGCAATAAATGACCTGCATCTCGAGAGCCATCATGTTATAACAACACCATAAACTACATGGGATCTCGATACGAGTGCAAATAATCATACAGGTATCGCAACCCATATGGCACAATAGAGATTACACGGAATAGCTGACGACAAAAATAACATCCATGGCCCGAAGACCCCTCCGTAAGTAACACTATTCTGAAATGAACACATCCGGCCTGATATAGAGCGCACATTCACATCTAGATCCATCGACGTACCTCAAGACGATTCTGATCGTACCGCACTGGGTTAATAACCTTCCAAGGATCCACAACAACCCTACTCATGACACATAAGAACAACCGTCCAATCCAGAACAAACTTCCACAGTTCACAATCAAATGAATAGAGTGCCTCCCAGGCCTAAGCTCTTACATTAGCGATAGTACCATAATCTCCATACTTAGTTTCAATCTTCAATCAATCAAGTGACTATATGTCACACTTATACAATCTTCCTGTGGGATATGCTCCCACAACCTCCCGCACCATGTAAAAAGTCAGCACATCCATACCACCGGACATACAATGCTGTAAAGCTAATCGAGAATCCGCAAATTAGTACAAGAAACCTCTTACACAGGATACCGATCTCAGGTGACGCTAAAGACAATACCAGCTTACTCTAAACATCTGAATTACTTCTTGCTCTTCCGAGCTCGTAATATTCTTGTCTACACTGAACTGCAACCTTGATCCTCAACTTCCAATTCTCATGCCGCTCACTGCACCTAACATGCCAATACGCGAAAGTACAAGAATTTCATCATAACTCCTGAACCACTAATAGAATAAACACTCCATCATATAGAAACCTTTCACTTAACTCATTTCAGGAGAACCATTGCAACACGCGACTGAATTCCCATAACTGCAGAAAATATAATCCTCAAGTAGTGGTCTAAACAACCATAACACTTCCAGGATCCATCTACACATAACAGGACATTATAATCGAATACCTACAAATAAATCAAATTACGGCCGTCGTCAAGCCTTGCACTTACTGCCACAAATCACCCGCATAACTTAACACGCTGAAGGAACTGATCATTGCCACCATCATGCCGATTCAACCATTGCTAAACAAACCAAATTCTTCTAATTTACAATGGACTTTCCTTAGAAATAATAATATCTCTATTCAAAATATAATGAACCCAATCCACACTCATCCTGAGTGACCTTATTTCACGAGACCACGTTGCTTCAAAACCCACGAACTAACTCATACCCTCCTTGTGCGCACATTTACGTCTTTATCTGGTACACCTATTCTAATAATTCCCCTACGAACCCGAAGTTATTTTCTCCCATTCCTCCAATGCTACACCGCAGACCGATGATAACATAGAAAACTCCAAGCCCCTTGCATAATCCACTGCAAAAGCTCGATACTTAACAATACCACGAACCCGAAATCCTTATGCATCGCACTTTAATTTTGAACCCACTAGGACCGTTGTTGAGAGTCACCCACTCTGACATGTTCCTGAATATAATCAAACTCTAAGGCCCTGCTACCAAATGAACACCCTCTCAAAGAAGCAACCGGCCGAATTCCTTTTATTGTACATCACATCCACACAAGGCATAGATTCTGAGTCTTCCCAAAACCTGAACACGAACCGATAAGGCCAAATGTAGCACAAATTCCTCTAATCCTTTGCTCAAATTACAACTGATGTTTTCTTTCCTTAGTCGTAATAACCCACCAATACAACGATAACCAGAAACTACACAAGTAGACAACCACACAATCCAATCATAGACGGCGGGGCTCTCCCACTTAGCTTGAAGCTACAATTACATAACCCTGGGACCCACCGAGATTCCTTCTTCCCCATTGACATCATCTGAAAGTCCAACAATACATTCTATACTCGAAGTCATGTTGCATCCAAATAAAATCCATGGACCTAGTCACTATCCACCATGAATTCCTAAATGGCTCCAAACATTCCTCAAGACGTGTGGCTATCCTACCACGAAACCTATTTTCTACTCTACCACTCTCCCACTTTGGTTAAACCCTCTCCTTTAAGCAACTCCTCGAATTCTACTTTTCATACTTGACCTTCTAGCAATTCAACCACTCAAAACACCTCCCACATGTCCTTCCTCGTCCTTCGCTGCCCAATTGTTGCCTCAAATCCGAATCCATCTCTGTAACACTTGAGCTAATAAATTGCCACCAACTCCAAGCCTTCTAAAAGATCATCCTTATCAAGCCATCAACATTATAAATACCCATTTGATTCCAAAATCGCTACACTCTGCCATCTCGGATAACCGCTTCTCCAGCACCATTTCACATTACCCTGCCTCGAAGGCAAATTGGTGAAGACTATAACACCGGCGAACCTTAACGCATTCAACAAGGAAAATGACACCCCATCACAATTGAGAATTCTACCACGCTCGAAAATACCAAGTCTCGTTACTCCATTATCCCAAACTTGAACATTCATAGTCCAATTGCCTTTCCTCCACTGGAAATAAAATGCTCAACCTTTGAATCATGCACTGAGAAAAACCTCCTTGCAATTCATTCACTGCCCCGACACATTGACAAGCACCATGCCATTACACAAACACTGTGCGATTTCAACGTCTGAACATCACAGAAACCTGTGCGTAGCCTTAAAACCATCGAAAATACAGTTATTGAGAAGATATAACAGAACCTCTTTCGACAAGAAGACTATAATAACCTGCTCGAATGCGCAAGGAGAAACACCTTGTTCCCCGTATGTAGTACCACTACAACTCCTCGATGCCCAAATGACACGAGCGTTGAACACCGTATAAGAATGAGTAGGAAGGATATAAAGGCATAAGCCTCAAAGGGATCAAATTGCACAATGAGGAATCAAGAAGGGAAATGCTCCTAATGTCCTTGTAGCCTCTCGAATATAAGTACAGACATCTCCATACCGATCTGCAAGACTCTACTAGACTTTCTCATGACTCGTGAGACCTAAGTGAACCTAATGCTATTATACCAAGATGTCACGACCCAAAATCCACTAAAGGTCATGATGGAGCCTAACATCGCCGTCAGGCAAACCAACAGTGAATGTTTAACTTAATTACTCATTTTAGTATTTTTGAAACCATAATTTTCATCAATTAAATAATAAGAAATAGAATTTACAGGGTTACTGATAATGTTTTCACAACAAAAATAAAGGACAACCCAAAAGCACCCCCAAAAACCTGTGTCATAAGTGCATGAGCATCAACTAGGAAATAAAATAAAATACAACATCTGTCTGAGAGACAAATTAGACAGGAGAATACAAATAACTCTGATGGAGACTCATGAAATGCAGCTCATGGCAAGTCCCCGCAATAGTTGTGCCTCTACGCACAAACGATGACCAGACATATATGTACCTGCACAAAAATGTGCAGCAAGTGTAGCATGAGCACGTAAATCAAAGCGTACCCAGTAAGTATCTTGCCTAACCCCAGAGAAGTTGTGACAAGGGGTCGACATTGACACTTACTAGTAGTCCAATAAGACAGATACAGTAAGCAGTAAACCAATATGGGGTAGAGTAAATAAACAAATTTAAACAAGTGTAAATACGTGATACTGTCCTCCTCTCTACAATAGACTCAAGCTCTCAATTAGAAATTTCCTCCTCAACCAGAGCATATATATATAATGGACCTCACCAGATAGGTTGTCATAATTCAAATTAGGAAGACTCGTAGATACACTGACTTCTTGTCAGATATTACGTAGGATTTCCATAAGAGTATTTTATAGAAATGTCAAGGAGTACGGCCCGATCCCATTATAATATGTGCACTGCCGAGGCGAACAGCCTGCTCCTATAAGAGTGTAATACATAATCCTACCGAGGCGAACGGCCCGATCCTATTAGAATAAGAAGCTTTAATGTGTCACTGACCCCACTCACGAATAGATATGTGAGTTATAAATTTTTTAAGAAAACCTTTCAATGAAAACATATAGAGCGGGAGAAATACGTATAAGGAGTACAATTATTCCACGGCTAGTCATGAAGCCTATCAAATCACTACAAAAGCAAGTCTATCACTCTACGCAAGTCCAGTCTCAAGTCGTAATGCGTAATAAAGGAATTAAACGAGCAAAAATAACCCCTATAGTACAATTATAGCATGGTGTGAACCTAAGTCTACCCGGACAATAGCATGAATTTAGCTATGTATGAACTCTCGTCATCTTTTGCGTACGTGTAACACCCCAAAAAATTTCAAAGTGTTTGAGCACTAGTAAGAAAGTTGTTGTGCGATAATTATATTATTTTGTGTGTAGACAAGGGCTATTATAAGAATTATATCAATTGATCATGATAATATATGTATGAGGTGAATTACGAAGGGTTTATGGTCTAAGAAGAGTCCCAAGGCTAAGTCAATTTGAAAATTTTATGATGGGATAAAGTTTTAAGTAAGTTCGCATTAGACCTAACTTCAAACGAGCATACCTCTCTTGATATGAAGAGTAAAGTGTATTACCTATCAAAAGAAAGGACTATGTGTCTAATTTCCAAGGCTTTAAACTGTTTGTCATTTGAAAAATCCTACAAGAAGTTATGACCAAATTATCAAAGGCTGGATCTGCGATCAATTTTGTGACCGCAAAATGGTTCCGCGGACTGCATAAGCATCGCAAAGTGGATCAGAGACGGGCAAATTTTGAAAAAATATTTATTCTGTCGCATAATTGATATTGCTGCAATTTTGCTGCCCATAAAACGATTATGCTATAGCATAATTGCACCACATAATTGACTTCGGGGATCATTTTTGGAAATTTTCATATCCGATCCAATTTTGATATAAGGCCTTAGAGGGTCATTTTAAAATGTAAAATGTGATTTTGTAGAGAGAGGAGAGATCTATCTTAGAGATAGAAAGAGAAGATATAGCTATTTTTTTCATCAATTCTTGCTCAATGCTTGAAGATTTCACAAGATTTTCATCTAATAGGTAAGATTCTACTCCCTAGCCTTAAATTTCGGGATTTTGATTAAAATTAGGTCATGAGAAGTATGATTATTGGGTGTGAGAGTATTATGTATACATATATGTACCAATAAGATTTGTGGGGAGATTGTTGAGCTTAAATAAGTAAAGATTGGGTTGTGGAGTGAAGAAAATCTTGTAGAAGAACTTTATAGTTAAATTTGCACACCTAGTGTTTGATAAAATGCTGAAATGAGCTGAAACCATGAATATCTTCCTAATAATAGTTCAATTTTGTTATGTCTCAAAATAGATTGGGATTGCTAGAATTTCCAGAACGCTGTAGTAATTTAAGGAAAGCTTAAACCAAGGTATGTTGGAAAAACTACTTTCTTAGAATTGAATTCAATGATGTTCTCCTAAGTTTTAAGTATGGTTGTCTCAAGTTCCTTATTCTATGTTCCGAGTTGTTCCCAATAAATTCGATTGTCCCGAATAAGCAAAGTGTCGAGAATTAAATACTCAAAACGTGTTCCGAATGTTCCTAACACATTATGTTATCCTTTGGGAATATGTTCAAGAATGATATGTGTATTCAAATGCTATGTATTTGAGTTGTGTTTCAAATGAAGGTTATGATTCCAAATTGTGTGAGAAAACTTAATATGCTTAAGACTCTTAATTGCTCATATGTGTACCTAAAGCCTTGATTAGAAATGTCCTACTATTGATAACCTATAAAGATGTGAAAGAAATATGAAATGCACTTATTGATATAAGTGAAAGTTATACTTGTGGCCATTGGTGCCAATGGAATTAAAAGATGTGAAAGAAGTATGAAATGCGATGATTAATATAAGTGAAAGTTATACTTGTGGCCAATGGAGCCAATAAAATGGAATGATGTGAGAAAGGTTATGAAATGAGCCTTGATTCAACTCTTCCAAATTGACTACGAAAATAGAATTGCCTAAAAGCTTATGAACTCAAGGCATTCTCATATGTGGTTGTTCTAACAAATGCTATGCTTTGTGAGTATTTTTAATTTGTTTTGCATTCTTACATATTCGTGAGTGAAAATTGTGTATTGCCCTTTTTGGGGAAAAAGTATGTCAAGAATAAATGGTGTGTTATTTGTTGATGATTTTAACTTGCGCATCAATTGCCAATCATTTTACTCCATTTCTCGGAAAGAAATCTATTGTTCTTAAATTGTTCATTTCTAATGAACTTAAAGTTGTGATTTCCGAAATATTATATGTCTGTTGATATTTATGATGATGATACATGAGAGGGAATAAATGAAAGTGTAGAATATCAATAAGGCCATCGTGCCTTGAATAAAGAATCTTGTGAATGGTCAAAAGAGCCAAGGAAATATTGTTGTTGTTATTGGTTGAAAATACTAGTGGGGATTTATACAATGTGGAAGATGATGAGGTAAATACATTTGCACCTATGTTATTTTTGTGAACTATTCCCCTTATTTGGAATGAAATTGATGTGATAAAATAATTCCTCTTAATTGGAATAAGATTGATTCATATAAAAGGGTTGATGTCTCGAATAAGACAGCCTAGCCGATCGGGTCGTGATCGGATACCATATCGCACACATGGTGGTGATTGTGCTAGAAATTGTAATTGTAATTGAGATTTTGGTTGATGTCTTCAAATAAGACAACCTAGCCGATCGGGTCGTGATCAGACTCCGTGCTAAAATTACAGTGGTATTGGTATTGATAATAATTGTGGTTGATTCTCTAATGAGATAGCGTAGCCGATCGGGTCGTGATCGGACTCCGTGCTAAAATTACGGTGGTATTGGTATTGATAGTAGTTGTGGTTGAATCTCTAATGAGATAGCCTAGCCGATTGGGTCGTGATCGGACTTCGTACTAAAATTACGGTGTCATTGGTATTATGAGCATCGGTATTGTAAACATTGGTATTGTGAACATCGGTATTGTGAACATTGGTATTGTGAACACTGGTATTGTGAACATTGGTATTGTGAACATCGGTATGGTGAACATTGGTATTGTGAACATCGGTATTGTGAACATTGGTATTATGACCATCGGTATTGTGAACACTGGTATTGTGAACATTGGTATTGTGAACAATAGTATTGTGAACATTGGTATTGTGAATAGTGGTATATCAGTGCTAAAGATCTCCTAACCAAAAATAATATTATCATCATAATTTGATTATCACTTTCCAGTGTTATCTTCATATTTTGGAAATTATTATATTTTAACTTGGTATTTGAATATCATTGATTGTGACTTGTTGTTTCTATGGATTTCTCCTTCTTACATTGGTATTCTATTTTGAAAGAGAACCGTTAGCTTTACATACTAGTACTATTCCATATGTACTAACGTCCCTTTTGCCGGGGGCGTTGCATCTTCAATGGATGCATGTGATTCATCAGCGGTGCAACTTTGGTCCTTATTAGCAGTTACTCCCTATTCACTAGGTTTTGGTGAGCCCTATTCTATTCCAGTCCCGATGTCACTTGATGTTACACTTTGTGTCTTGAGGTATTGCTCGGGCCTTGTTGCCGGCACTTCCATATAGGTTGTGGGTGGTGTATGATGTTGGGAATTGAATTGGAAATGTTACTCTTTGGCAAACATGTTTTGCATTATATCTATAAACTTGTAATACTTTGGAAATTATTAATGAAGTAGCTAATGGTATGAAATGGGAGTTATTAATAAAATATTTTCAGTGTTTGATTTAAGGAGTGCATCTCCTCTTTATTCATGGATGAGTTTGGGTAGAAGGAAATCTAATAGGCTTGCTCAGCCGGGTTCACTCGGTTGAGCGCCGGTCGCACTCCCCAAGTTTGGGGCGTGACAAACTTGGTATTAGAGCCTATTGTTTTAAAGTATTCTAGGATGTCTCAGAGCCGTGTCTAGTAGAGTCCTTCTTATCAGTGTATTGTCGACCACATCTATAATAAGGAGGCTACTTGGACATTTAGGAAATTCACACTTCTTTGATACTCCAGATCGTATGATAGAACTCAAAATAGGAAGCTAATTTTCTCGTCATGTCTCACTTTCATATGAGTAACCTACGGGTTCGAGTCAGCGAGAAGGGAATGAAAAAAAACAATTGCTAAGGGAAATGTCCCTATTTTTATTAATCTTACCCCGCCACCAGTTTATGTGGTGAGAGCACCTAAGAAATGAAAGAGGATTATTTGTATCAATAAGCCTAAATGTATGATATGAAAGAAGAGCCACTCGGGTTTAGCCACTCGATTTATGGAGTGCATCTCCTCTTTATTCATGGATGAGTTTGGGTAGAAGAAAATCTAACAGGCTTGCTCGGCCGGGTTCACTCGGTTGAGCGCTGGTCGCACTCCCCGAGTTTGGGGCGTGACACTCGGTTTATGTTGGATGATTCTTAAAATATGTTATGGTTGTGGAAAGAGGAGGGCATAAGAAGAACAAATGCCCTTAGGTTGGATATACCCATCCCGGTCTGCCTGATATGCAGGCAAAAATACTTTGTGGCATGTTGTGAGTATGCTCAAAAATGTGTTATGGGTGGTGGATTTGGGCAATTCCAAAAGTCTATACAACGAGTTGTTGCAGATATTGTTACTCCCGCCATGAAGGCTTGGAGGAAGACTAAGGGGAATGTCGGGTAAGTGGTGAGAATCAATTTAGAAGACCCCATCCTCGTTGTGCGAAGTGTATGAGATGTCATTTAGGTGTATGTCACTATGGTACTAATGTATGTTTTGGATGTGGAGTAGAGGGGCATTAATTAAGGTACTGCCCTGTCAATCTAAAGTCATCAAGTAAGTCACTCCTTAGTACATCATTATGAACACCGCATTATTTTCCTTGTTGTATATGTGCACCCATATTGAAGAGCTCACATTAACATGGTCTTAACAAGATGTTGAATCACAAAATAGTGCATGTATCTACTCTTTGAACGAGACATATTTTTCGTTAATCCACTCTATCACAAATTCCCTTATTTACAACCACTTGTGGAATTGAGCTCTATAATTATGTCCTTGAATTAAGTTATAACTCTAGGATTAATACTTCCCACTTGCTTTCCTAAATTCTCAACAAGGGACTATACCTGATGTATTTCGTACATAAGCTTTTTATTCAAATGGATAACATCTGGTCATTTGTGCCTATGCATGCACCGCCATATTATTTACCTATGTGTTATCAAATCTAATGTAAAACAGCCTATTGTTGAGATCCTTCTTGAGTCACTCTTTTTCTCTACAGTGTATGTGGCTCCTATGGTTTGAACAATCACTTTGTTCCTTTGTGTATATTATCACGAATCCTTTTCACCGTCTAGTAACATGAGAGCATATTGATTTAAAAGACAAGTTGTCGTATCTCTGGTTCTCTCATATAGGATCAACTATTGGCAAAGGTTAAGTTGTGAGAATGATAATAATCTCACAAGTGTTCAACTTCTTTTTCATCCCCATGGGTTTGTGGCATAGATTTCTTGTGTCAAATACAATTAAGAGCGTAATGCAACTTTGTGTATCTTGAAATCCATATCACATTCAAGGTGCTAGAATATTCTCATTTCGAGCTAAACTGATTTTTCCTACATTCCAATAGGCAACTGGTGTCACATAAGTGATATCTCTCTTTGAGGCTTACTAATGCCAAACAAGGCAGTATGGAATGAAACAATTGTTGTTGTCCTCTTCATGGCTCATAGTTGTCATGACCCAAAACTAACCCCTGTCGTGATGGCGCCTATCGTGAAACTAAGCACGCAGACTCATTTCCAAAACAAAACAATATTTTCATTTCAAAGATAATTTCAAGGTTATTTAACATAAAACCTCCATTTAAAGAGTTCAAATCAAAGAAAAATAGAAGTGCGGAAAAAAAAGCCCGACATCGGGGTGTCACTAGTCATGAGCATATACTACAATCTGTCTAACAATATCAAGGCTAACTCAGCCCGAAAAATAGCTAAATACAACTAGAGGAAGATAAGAGGGAGAAGAGCAGGGGCTGCGATCGCCAAACAACTACCTTGCTATCTCCAAGAAAATCTGCAACCAGAACACTCAATAACCGCTACCGTGACCAACTACACCTGAATCTGCACACAAGGTGCAGGGAGTAACGTGAGTACGACAACTCAGTAAGTAACAACAATAAATAAAGACTGAGCAGTAGTAACGAGCGATAAAGCATATAACGTTTATATCAGGAAATCTCAGTAAAATACCACATGCTCTTAAAAATCAGGATTTGAATCAAACATCTCGTTTAAACCCAGTTCCAGTAAAAAATCATTTAAAGACATTGTTCCAACAGTTTTCAAACAAAGGTTCAATGCAAAGGTGAACAAAAATGATGAAATCATAAACAGCCCCTTGGGCAAAACATCACTCATATACAGCCCCTCGGGCAAACCTCACAGTCACTCGTGCATACCTCACAATCACTCTTGCCACTCGGGCATACCTCACAATCGCTCATGCCTCCCAGTCACTCAGCACTCGGCACTCGCACTCAGTAGGTACCTACGCTCACTGGGGGTGTGTACAGACTCCGGAGGGGCTCCTTCAGCCCAAGCGCTATAATCTGCACGGACAACTCACGTGCGATAATAATAAAGTATGCTGCAGGAGGGCAGCACCGATCCACACTCATCCTCACAAATTAGGCCCTCAGCCGCACTCAGTCATAAAGTATGCTGCAGGCGGGCAACCCCGATCCACACTCATCCTCACAAATCAGGCCCTCGGGCATTTCAGTAAAATAGGGCATTCGGCCCAAAACATTTATATGTATCAAAATAGAATCATAAAACTGAGTTATGCGGTAAACAAATATAAACATGACTGAGTATAGATTTTTCAATCGAAAACAGTGAGAGGATGGTAAGAAATAGCCCCTAAGGGTCCAAACAGCATTGACGCAAGGCCCAAACATGGCATTCAGCCCAATTTACAGAAAATCTTTCTAAAACAGATAAGTATCAATGGTTTCAACAAAGTATGCAACTTTACAGTTGCTACGGGACGGACCAAGTCACAAATCCCCAATAGTGCACGCCCACACGCCCGTCACCTAGCATGCGCGTCACTAAAAATAGTAGAATGATACAAAAATCCGGGGTTTCATACCCTCAGGACTAGATTTACAATCGTTACTTACCTCAAACCGGTCAAATCTCTACCCCGCAATGCTCTTGCCTCTGGACACTGCCTCCAAACGCTCCAAATCTATCCACAATCAGTATAATACCATCAATATACGCTAATGGAATGAATTCCACTAGAAAAGCTTCAAAGTTAGACCAAAACTCGAAATTGGCTCAAAAATTGCCTGTGGGGCCCACGTCTCGGAACCCGACAGAAGTTATAAAATCCGAAAGACCATCCAACCACGAGTCTACCCATACCAATTTTACCAAAATCCGACCTCAACTCGACCCTCAAATCTACAAATCTTATTTCCAAATTTTCCAAGTTCCAATCTCAGATTTACACCTCAAAATCATGTAATCTAGACGGATTATTCGATAATAATTCAATATTATGGAGTAGAAATGATCACAAGGGACTTACCTCAAGTTTTCCTTTAAAATATATCAAAATCGCCTCTCCCCAAGCTCCAATTTGTCAAAAATGGCAAATGGGACGAAGTCCCTATTTTTATAATTCTGCCAAGACATCCTCGGTTCTGCCTCGATCTTGGCCCTCGATCTTGGCCTTCGATCGAGGTCCTCGATCCTGGTCCTCGGTCTTGCCCCTCGATCCTGGTTCTCGATCCTGGGCTCGATCGTGGCTTCGATCGTTGCCCTCGACCCTGAGCTCGATCATGCCTTCGATTGTGGCCCTCGACTCTTGGCTCGATCATGGCTTCGATCGTGGCCCTCGACCCTGAGCTCGATCTGGGCTTCGATTTCTGAGTAGAAGCAATTTCCAACAGAAGGAAATTGCAGCAGCTGTTCTAGTTCAATTTTTGATCCGTTAACCATCCGAAACTCACCCAAGGCCCTCGGGACCTCAACCAAATATACCAACAAGTCCTAAAACATCATACGAACTTAGTCAAATCCTCAAATCACCTCAAACAATGCTAAAACCATGCATTACACCCCAATTCAAGCCTAATAAACTTTGAAATTTCTAATTTCTACAAACAACTCCGGGACCTATCAATTCACGTCCGATTGACCTTAAATTTTGCAGACAAGTCCTAAATGACATAACAGAGGTATTCCAATTTTTAGAATCTGATTCCGACCTCGATATCAAAAAGTCACCTCCCGGTCAAACTTCTCAAAAATAAAATTTTCGGCATTTCAAGACTAATTCCTCTACGGACTCCCAAATAATATTTTGGACACGCTCCTAAGTCCAAAATCACCATACAGAGCTATTGGAATCATCAAAATTCAAATCCGAGGTAATTTACATATAGGTCCATATCCGGTCCACTTTTCTAACTTAAAATTTTCAATTATGAGACTAAGTGTCTCATTTCACTCCGAGTTCCTTCCAGACTCGAACCAACTAACCCGATATAACATAATATAGCTGAATAACACAAAAAGAAGTAGGAATGGGGAAAACAGAGTTATAACTCTCGAAATGACCGGCCGGGTCGTTACATCCTCCCCCTCTTAAACATCCATTAGTCCTCAAACGGGTCTAGAAACATACCTGGAGTCTCGAATAGGCATAAATATCTACTCCGCATCTTCCACTCGGTCTCCCAGGTGGCCTCCTCCACAGGCTGACCTCTCCATTGCACGTTCACTAAAGCTATATCCTTTGACCTCAACCTTCGAACCTGCCGATCCAAAATAGCCACCGGCTCCACATCATAAGTCATATCACCCTCTAACTGAACCGTGCTTAAATCCAAAACATGGGACGGATCTCCAATATACTTCCGGAGCATGGAAACATGAAACACGGGATGCACACTCGACAAGCTGGGTGGCAAGGCAAGCTTATAAGCCACCTCTCCTATCCTCTGAAGCACCTCAAAAGGCCCAATGAACAGGGGGCTCAACTTGCCCCTCTTCCCAAACCTCATAACACCCTTCATGGGTGATACCTTCAGCAAAACCTTCTCCCCAACCATAAAAGACACATCACAGACCTTCATATCCCCGTAGCTCTTCTGCCTAGACTGCACCGTGCGAATCCGCTCCTGAATCAATTTCACCTTATCTAATGCGTCCTAGACCAAGTCTGTACCTAAGAGCCTAGCCTCACCCGGCTCAAACCATCCAACCGGAGATCTACACCTCCTCCTATACAAAGCCTCGTACGGAGCCATCTGAATACTCGACTGATAACTGTTGTTATATGCAAACTCTGCGAGAGGAAAAAACTGGTCCCATGAGCCCCCAAAGTCAATGACACAAGCACGCAACATGTCCTCTAATATCTGAATAGTGCGCTCGGACTGCCCGTCCGTCTGAGGGTGAAAAACTGTGCTTAACTCAACCTGAGTACCCAACTCTCGTTGTACGGCCCTCCAAAACTGCGATGTGAACTGAGTACCCCTATCTGAAATGATGGAAACTGGGACACCATGCATGCGAACAATCTCTCGGATGTAAATTTCGGCCAACCGCTCTGAAGAGTAAGTAGTACCAAATGGAATGAAGTGCGCGGACTTGGTCAACCGATCCACAATAACCCAAATAGCGTCGAACTTCCTCGAAGTCCGTGGGAGCCCAACTAAAGAGTCCATAGTGATCCGCTCCCACTTCCACTCTGGGATCTCGAACCTCTGAAGCAAGCCACTCGGTCTCTAATGCTCATACTTAACCTGCTGATAGTTTAAACACCGGGCCACAAACCCAACTATATCCTTCTTCATCCGCCTCCACCAATAGTGCTGCCTCAAATCCTAGTACATCTTCGCGGCACCCGGATGGATGGAATACCGCGAGCTGTGGGCCTCCTCAAGAATCAGCTCTCGAAGCCCATCTACATTAGGCACACATATTCAGCCCTGTATTCTCAACACCCCGTCATCACCAATAGTCACATCCCTAGCATCACCTCTCCGAACTCTGTCCTGAAGAATGAGCAAGTGAGGCTCATCATATTGACGCTCCCTGATACGGTTATAAAGAGAAGACCTGGATACCACACAAGCCAATATCCGACTAGGCTCCGAAATATCCAATCTGACAAGCTGGCCTACCAAGGTCTGAACATCTAATGCCAAAGGTCTCACTTCTGCTGGAAGATATGCTAAACTCCCCAAACTCTCTGCCCAGCGACTCAACGCATCGGCCACCACATTGGCCTTCCCCGGATGGTACAAAATAGTGATATCATAGTCCTTAAGAAGCTCCAACCATCTCTGCTGATACAAATTAAGATCCTTTTGCTTTAACAAATGCTGTAGACTCCGGTGATCAGTATAGATCTCACAATGAACCCCATACAAATAATGACGCCAAATCTTCAAGGCGTGAACAATGGCTGCTAACTCAAGATCATGGATAGGATAGTTCTTCTCATGGGTCTTCAACTGGCGTGAGACATAGGCAATCACCCTACCCTCCTGCATCAGAACACAACCAATGCCTATCCTCGAGGCATCACAATACACGGTGTAAGAACCAGAAGCTGATGGAAAAACTAACACTGGAGATGTGGTCAAAGCAGTCTTGAGCTTCTAAAAGCTCTCCTCACATTCATCCGACCACCTGAATGGAGCACCCTTTTAGGTCAATTTGGTCAAGGGCGATGCAATAGATGAAAATCCTTCCACAAAGCGACGGTAGTAACCCGCCAAACCAAGAAAGCTCCGCCTCTATTTTCTTCGGATCCACATGAATACCCTCACTGGACACCACATAACCCAAGAATGCTACTGAACTGAGCCAAAAATCACATTTAGAGAATTTTGCATAAAGCTTCTCCTCCCTCAATCTCTGCAATACAACCCTCAAATGCTGAGCGTGCCCTTCTTGGCTACGAGAGTACACCAGGATGTCGTCAATGAATACAACGACGAATGAGTCCAAATAGGGATGGAATACAATGTTCATCAGATGTATGAACGCTGCTGGGGCATTGGTCAGCACAAAAGACATCACCAAGAACTCATAATGGCCATATCGGGTTCTGAAAGTTGTCTTGAGAATATCGGAATCCCGAATCTTCAGCTGGTGATAACCGGACCTCAAATCAATCTTCGAGAACACCCTCGCTCCCTGAAGCTGGTCGAATAAATCATCAATATGAGGCAAAGGATACTTGTTCTTGACTGTGTCCTTGTTCAACTGCCTTTAATCAATACACATTCTCATGGAACCATCCTTCTTTTTCACAAATAGAACCGGTGTACCCCAAGGTGACACACTAGGCCGAATAAACCCCTTATCAAGGAGTTCTTGAAGCTGTTCTTTCAATTCCTTCAAATCCGCTGGTGCCATACGATACGGTGGAATAGAAATGGGCTGAGTGCCCGGCACCAAATCTATGCCAAAGTCAATATCCCTGTCAGGCGGCATGCCCGGTAAGTCTGCAGGAAACACATCCGAAAAATCACGTACCACCGGAACAGAATAAATGACAGGAGTCTCTGCACTAACATCCCTCTCAAAAGCCAAATAAGATAGGCAACCCTTCTCTACCATGTGCTGAGCCTTCAAATATGAAATCACCCTACTTGGTATATAATCTACAAAACCGCTCCACTCAACCCTCGAAATTCCCGGCATAGCCAATGTCACCGTCTTAGCGTGACAATCTAGAACAGCATGACATGGAGATAACCAATCCATACCCAATATCACATCAAAGTCAACCATACCGAGCAACAATAGATCTACTCGGGTCTTGAGACCCCCAATAGTCACCACATATGACCGATATACGCGGTCCACAATAATGGTATCGCCCACAGGAGTAGATACATGTACAAATGAAACTAAGGACTCACAGGGCATATCCAGAAAATGGGTGAAATACGAGGAAATATATGAGTATGTGGAACCAGGGTCAAATAATACTGAGGCATCTCTGTGGAAAACTGAGACAATACCTGTAATCACAGCATCTGAAGCAATAGCATCTGGTCTGGCAGGGAGAGCATAGAAATGGGCCTGACCACTCCCTGATCTGCCTCCCCCTCTAGGGCGACCCCTAGCTGACTGACCTCCACCCCGAACTGACTGGGCGGATGGTGAGGTAGCTGGTGTTGTAGTTGGAGGCTGACTCCTCTGCTGAGATAGACCTCCATGACGATGAGAACACTCCCTCCATATATGCCCAAGCTCCCTACACTTAAAACAACCCCCTAGCACCGGGATGACTGGTGGAAGAACCTGGCATGGAAGAGCCCTGAACAGGTGGAGCACGGGACAAACTCTGAACTGGAAGGACACTAAGTGATGAGTGGCCCTGATGAGAATTGTGAGAACCATGGCCACATGATGCACCCCGATGAAATGGCCGAGCTGACTGAGCCTGTCTGAAATGACGACCTCTATCGTGCTGGAACTGAACCCAAAAGGAGCACCGCTGAATCCACCCTGACCACGAGGCCTCTTGGCCTCCCGCTCAACCCTCTCCTGACCGTGAACCGTCTCAATCTACCCAGCAATGTCGACAACCTCATCAAAGGTAGCACCCGAAACCCGCTCCCTGGTCATGAGCAACTATAGCTGATAAGTGAGGCCATCAATAAACCTCATGATCCTCTCTCTGTCCGTAGGAACCAACCAGATAGCATGACGGGCCAACTCAAAGAACTGCATCTCATACTGCATTATATCACCCTAGCGTAGCCGCTTAAACTGTCTACGCAGCTCCTCTCTGCGGGATCGAGGCACGAACTTCTCCAAAAAGACCACGGAGAACTGCTGCCAAGTAAGGGGTGTTGCGCCAACAGGCCTACGCCTCTCGTAAGTCTCCCACCATTTGAGTGCAGCCCCAGAAAACTTAAAGGTAGTGAATGAGACCCCACAAGTCTCCAAAATACCACTAGTACGGAGTATCCTCTGCCACCTGTCCAAAAAGTCCTGAGCATCCTCTCTCTCTGTGCCACTGAAAGGTGGTGGCTGAAGTCTCCCAAACCTCTCCAACCTATGCTGATCATCCTCAAGCATAGTAGGAACCACATAATCCTGAGCAACAACAACCGGATAGGCTGGTGGTGCCTCTGGTGTCTGAAGTCCCTGAATAACCTGCTCGGGTGTGCGAGCGACGAGAGTCTGAGTGCCTCCCTTGGCTTGAGAAGTGGTTACAGCCGTCGAAATAGAGACCGTCTGAGCAAGGCCAGTACACGCTGCAGAATCTGAGCTAGGGCCTCCTGAAGGCCTGGAATCACAATAGGCACAGGTGGTGCATGAACTGGTACATCAACAACTGGAACTTGGTCCTAATCTGGGACAACCGGTAGATCTGTAGGTACTGCCCTAATTGATGTACGGGCTGCACCTCTGCCCCTACCACTGCCTCTACTGCGGCCTCAGCCTCTCGCAGCCCTGGCTGGTGGTACTGGTAGCTGGACGTCCTGACCGGTAGCACGAGTCCTCACCATCTATGAGAGAATGAAACAACAGATGTTTAGTTACTAGAATCAACAGATTCGCACGACAAGAATTCAAGAATATGGAGTTTCCTAAAGGTTCTGCAGCCTCCTGAAGATAAGTACAGACGTCCTCGTACTGATCCGCAAGACTCTACTAAACCCGCTCATGACTCGTGAGACCTATGTAACCTAGGCTCTGATACCAATCTGTCACGACCCAAAACTAACCCCTGTCGTGATGGCACCTATCGTGAAACTAGGCAAGCCGATTCATTTCCAAAACAACATGATATTTTCATTTCAAAGATAATTTCAAGGTTATTTAACATAAAACCTCCATTTAAAGAGTTCAAATCAAAGAAAAAATGGAAGTGCGAAAAAAAAAGCCCGACATCGGGGTGTCACTAGTCATGAGCATATACTATAATCTGTCTAACAATATCAAGGCTAACTCAGCCCGGAAAATAGCTACATACAACTAGAGGAAGATAAGAGGGAGAAGAGCAGGGCTGCGATCGCCAAACAGCTACCTTGCTATCTCCAAGAAAATCTGCAATCAGAACACTTAATAACCGCTATCGTGACCAACTACACCTGAATCTGCACACAAGGTGCAGGGAGTAACGTGAGTAGGCCAACTCAGTAAGTAACATCAATAAATAAAGGCTGAGCAGTAGTGACGAGCAATAAAGCATATAAAGTTCATATCAGGAAATCTCAGTAAAATACCACATGCTCTTAAAAATCAGGATTTGAATCAAACATCTCGTTTAAACCCAGTTCCAGTAAAAATCATTTAAAGATATTTTTCCAACAGTTTTTCAAAAAAAGGTTCAATGCAAAGGTGAACAAAAATGATGAAATCATAAACAGCCCCTCTGGCAAAATATCACTCATATACAGCCCCTCGGGCAAACCTCACAGTCACTCGTGCCACTCGGGCATACCTCACAATCATTTTTGCCACTCGGGCATGCCTCACAATCACTCATACCTCCCAGTCACTCAGCACTCGGCACTCAACACTTGCACTCAGTAGGTACCTGCGCTCACTGGGGGTGTGTACAGACTCCGGAGGGGCTCCTTCAGCCCAAGCACTATAATCTGCACGGACAACTCACGTGCGATAATAATAAAGTATGATGCAGGCGGGAAGCCCCGATCCACACTCATCCTCACAAATCAGGCCATCGGCCTCACTCAGTCATAAAGTATGCTGCCGGTGGGCAGCCTCGATCCACACTCATCCTCACAAATCAGGCCTTCCCCATTTTCGTAAAACAGGGCATTCGGCCCAAAACATTTATATGTATCAAAATAGAATAATAAAACTGAGTTATGCGGTAAACAAATATAAACTTGACTGAGTATAGATTTTTCAATCGAAAACAGTGAGAGGATGGTAAGAAACAGCCCCTAAGGGTCCAAACAGCATTGGCGCAAGGCCTAAACATGGCATTCAGCCCAATTTACAGAAAATCTTTCTAAAATATATAAGTATCAATGGTTTCAACAAAGTATGAAACTTTACAGTTGTTACGGGGCGGACCAAGTCACAAATCTCCAATAGTGCACGCCCACACGCCCGTCACCTAGCATGCTTGTCACTAAAAATAGTAGAATGATAAAAAAATCCGGGGTTTCATACCCTCAGGACTAGATTTACAATCGTTACTTACCTCAAACCGGTCAAATGTCTACCCCGCAATGCTCTTGCCTCTGGACACTGCCTCCAAATGCTCTAAATCTATTCACAATCAGTATAATACCATCAATATATGCTAATGGAATGAATTCCACAAGAAAATCTTCAAAGTTAGACCAAAACCAGAAATTGGCTCAAAAATTGCCTGTGGGGCCCACATCTCGGAACCCGACAAAAGTTACAAAATCCGAAAGCCCATCCAACCACAAGTCTACCCATATCAATTTTACCAAAATCCGACCTCAACTCGACCCTCAAATCTACAAATCTTATTTCCAAATTTTCCAAGTTCCAATCTCTGATTTACACCTCAAAATCATGTAATCTAGTCGGATTATTCAATGATAATTCAATATTATGGAGTAGAAATGATCACAAGGGACTTACCTCAAGTTTTCCTTGAAAATATATCAAAATCACCTCTCCCCAAGCTCCAATTTGTCAAAATGGAAAATGGGACGAAATCCCTATTTTTATAATTCTGCCTAGACATCCTCGGTTCTGCCTCGATCTTGGCCCTCGATCTTGGCCTTCGATCGAGGTCCTCGATCCTGGTCCTCGGTCCTGCCCCTCCATCCTGGTTCTCGATCCTGGGCTGGATCATGGCTTCGATCGTGGCCCTCGACCCTGAGCTTGATCATGCCTTCGATCGTGGCCCTCGACTTTGGGCTCGATCATGGCTTCGATCATGGCCCTCGACCCTGAGCTCGATCTGGGCTTCGATTTCTGGGCAGAAGCAATTTCCAATAGAAGGAAATTGCAGCAGCTATTCTAGTTTAATTTTTGATCCGTTAACCATCCAAAACTCACCCGAGGCCCTCGGGACCTCAACCAAATATACCAACAAGTCCTAAAACATCATACGAACTTAGTCAAATCCTCAAATCACCTCAAACAATGCTAAAACCATGAATTACACCCCAATTCAAGCCTAATGAACTTTGAAATTTCTAATTTCTACAAACAACTACGGGACCTATCAAATCACGTCCGATTGACCTCAAATTTTGCGCACAAGTTCTAAATGACATAACAGAAGTATTTCAATTTTCAGAATCAGATTCTGACCCCGATATCAAAAAGTCAACCCCCTAGTCAAACTTCTCAAAAATAAAACTTTCGACATTTCAAGCCTAATTCTTCTACGGAATCCCAAATAATATTCCAGACATGCTCCTAAGCCCAAAATCATCATACGGAGCTATTGGAATCATTAAAATCCAAATCCGAGGTCCTTTACATATAGGTCCATATCCGGTCCACTTTTCTAACTTAAAAGTTTCAATTATGAGACTAAGTGTCTCATTTCACTCCGAGTTCCTTCCGGACCCGAACCAACTAACCCGATATAACATAATATATCTGAATAACACAAAAAGAAGTAGGAATAGGGAAAACATGGTTATAACTCTCGAAACGACCGGCCGGGTCGTTGCAATAGTCTTCCAAGAATAACTGACGCTAATGTCTTTATCCTCCCGACCATGCCTCCCATATGTCACATGTCTAAAATGACGCATTTATTTAAATCTCAGAATCATGAACATTATCCCTATATTATCAATGCATACTAGGCAACTCTATGCCTCATGTATCGAATCAATGATGGCATTACAATGATTAACCATGTCAGTACTATTGGTAGTAACCTTCATGTCTCTTAGGATATAACCTCCTAAAATGCCGTGCTCGGCACATTGATGGATTCTTGAATAATTCCAGCCCAATCTCGAACCTCGTTGTTCCTATTTTTAGTAAACCTATGGGGGTTAAAGGTTCAAACATGTCAAAGAAAAAGCATCATTCCGTTATCAAATATATTGGATAGAAAATTTTATGGTCATATTCATGCTAGCACATCTTAGAGTAATTATTGGAGGTCATAAAAGTTTTAGTTTGGGTGTTCGATGTAGAGATTTAGAATTGAAGAAAGTGAACGGGTTATTCTAAAGATTTTCTCTGTGAATATGTTATGTGAATTGCTAATAAAGATAAAGTATCTGTAATCACAATAGGCCTTATGAAATCTTGAAAGAAATAGGCTAAACTATGAGTATGATGTTTCCCTATTATTGTTCTTCGTGTACCCGGTGTTTCATGTGTCTATGTCTAAGAAGGTAAAGTTAATGAATAATTGGATTATGTGGAGCAACTGTTTGCTATCCTTGTTAGATAAGTCTGAAAGTTAAGATCGTCTCCGTCAAGTGCTATGGCTAAGTATGTGAGTCGAGGAGATCACCTTGTAGGTCGAAAGTGTTGAGAAAGGAAATATTCTCACGTGTTTGTAGAGCCAAATGGTTGTAGTTAAAAAAACGTACCTTCTATGCATTATGGTTTAAATGTGTACATTTCATATCAAGATACCATTATTGTTAATGTAATGCCCTAATGTTGAGATCGGTGTTGTTGATATATATTATGATGCATTATTGAGTGATGGATATATTGTTAGGATTGATTTCTGGGATTCTCTGATAGGTGGATAGGCCCAGTCACAAGGGAAACTCTATCAAAACCTTTACGAATTTGTAAAGATAGCCAATTTTAAGGGCCATAAGTAAGTTGAGATTTTGGAAGGGAAGTATAAGACCCATGTAGTCATAAGCGCCTATGTATAATGGTTGGAGTTAAAATGATGGTAACTCTATTATTATAAGTGACTTGTAAAACATTCGAGGACAAATTTTCTTAAGTGGGGGAAAATGTAACACCTCGAAAAATTTCGAAGTACTTGAGCGCTAGTAAGAAAGTTGATGTGCGCTAATTATATTTTTTTGTGTGCAGAAAGGGCTATTATAAGAATTATATCAATCGATCATTATAATATATGTATGAAATGCATTAATAATGGTTTATGGTCTAAGCAGAGCCCCAAGGCTAAGTCAAGTTGAAAGTTTTATGATGGGATAAAGTTTCAAGTGAGTTCGCACAAGACCTAACTTCAAACGAGCATACCTACCTTGATATGAAGAGTTGTATAGTGTATTACCTCTCAAAGGCAAGGTCTATGTATCTAGTTTCCAACCGTTCAAACCGTTTGTAATTTGGACACTCCTACAAGAAGTTATGACCAAATTACCAAAGGCTGGATCTGCGATCAATTTCGCGACCGCAAAACGGTTCCGCGGACCGCATAAGCATCGCAAAGTGGAGCAGATACGGGCAAATTTTGAAAAAAAATATAATGCTGTCACATAATTATTTTGATTATGCTGCAATTCTGCTGCCCACAAAATGATTATGCTATAGCATAATTGCACCACATAGTTGACTTCGGGGGTCATTTTTGGAAATTATCATATCTGATCCAATTTTGATATAAGGCCTTAGGGGGTCATTTTAGAAGGTAAAATGTGATTTTGTAGAGAGAGGGTAGAGCTATCTTAGAGAGAGAAAGAGAAGACCTAGCTAGGCTTGAAGATTTCACAAGATCTTCATCTAGTAGGTAAGATTCTACAAAGGATGTAGCTTCCGTGAATTTATGGAGGAACAAGAATATAGAAGAAATGACATGGGAAGCAGAAGAGGAGATGAAGTCTAAATACCCTTACCTATTCCAGAGTGAAGATAACGAGGATGCCGAGGGAAAGGACGCATTATAAGGTGAAACAGCTCTATGAGGTAAGCAATAGCTTGTGAATACTCTTTTTTTAAATACAAAATGGTAATATGCAGATAATGTACATATCCATAATGCTTTGTATAGTCTTGTAAGGCCATAGGTTAGGTTTAACTGCTTGCAAGTTTGGCTAGTGTCCATTTTATAGGGGAAACTCAGCCGGAAATCTCCATCGGAATCCACAATGAGTTAGACACCCCATAAACCCTTACATTCGAGGACAAATGTTCCTAAGGGGGAGAGGGTGTTACAACCCAAATTCGCATACCATAGATCACGCCGTAAGTTAGTCGACGTAAATCCAAGAAGAGATTATCTTTGAGATGATAAGAAGTTAATCCTATTGGTCTTAAACGATACAAGGGTGTATAAGAGTGGTTAACAAGTATTTGAAGTTAAACGAATCAAGGATGTTGTAACCCGTATTTTTGGGTAACACTAGAGGTGATTAGTTGTCCCAAGAGGTATTGTTTTAATGTATTTGAATCATATAATATCCGCATCATAAGTCTTGAAGTCAAGCGAGTTATGAAACAAAAGTCGATAAAAGTTGTCGCAACTTAGGTTTATAATTTTACTTAAACTTTAGGTCAAATGTTACTGCAATTTTCTCCTAATGTGCTTGGAATTATGGGGTGATCTACCTATCAAATTGAAGATCTATAAGTCTAGTTTCCAACGCATTAAACCGTTCGTCAATACGATCTCGGAATAGAGAGATATTCGTGTTTTCGCGAGAGTGCGCCAAGCTGCTCTCTATGGGGCCCACAAAGGCGGTTTAAGACATATGGACATATATAAGATACCTCAACCCCGTTTTAAGTCATTATTTTTCAGTATATTCAGACTTTATAACCCTAAAAACAGTCTCTCAAGGTTCTCTCATGATCCAAGACCCAAACAAAGGGCAAACAACACAAATCAAATGTCGGGAATCCCGTGGCGCTAGTAAGTTTCTTGTTCTTGTTGTTGTTGCTGATTTTTATGTTGTTCCAGCTCGTGTGGGAGGTTGTTTTAAGTGTTTTATGTCCTGTAAATACACCTTCAAGTTTTTAATATCAACCCTAGGTCATTTCAAGTCTTCTAAAGTAATTCTAGTGCCGAAAAACCCGAATTAATTGCTAGTTTCGCTTCCTTGTTCTTGTGGCAGAATTGAAGGGATATTTCGTGGAAAATTAAGGTCAAATTGGAGTTGTTCTTTCTGTTTAAAGGTAAGGAACCTCTTACTCTATATATATTTAAGATTATCCAAGTTGCAGCTAAGTCGTTGAAGCTAGAACTTGTGAAATATATATCGAAAGGCTTGGTAGTAATGTTGTTGGTTGGTGGACTGTTTTGGAGGCTCAATATGATTATTAATGATGTTGTTTGGGCTGTTTGGTGATTGTATTGACTTGTGGGAAGTCATATAAATAGGGGAGGTGCTGTCCGTTTCATCGTAAAATAGGTTGCGGTCGATACATAATAGTTACGACGCTTAAACGATAATGATAGTGTCATTTCTCTTATTGTAGACTAAGGAGTCGTGACATTTGCATAGCTTGAGGTTGGGCAGTATATACAAGGTATGTGAGGCTATCCCCTTCATTCTTTTGCACGACTCCAATTGTACATAATGTAATGAACGAGCTCCCAAAGATACTCTACTCTTAGAAGCTAGCAATACTTACATTGTTGCCCTTCTTATGAAACGATTGATATTGATATTACTTCTCTTATTCTTATATTATCAATGTTGTTGGTAGTTCCTGATTCTTATAAGATTCTTGATGAAGATTTAATCCTAATAACGTGTACGAAGGATACCAACCTTATGTCACTCCGAAAGGTTCAAAATATGATTCCAATGAGTCCAGCATGCATCATATATATGTATCTATTTTACTCTACCGAGCCGCGCTATAGTCGGCCGGGTACGGCACCTATTGTGCAACCACTGATCAGTTGGGTTTTACCGAGCTCCACGTGGCCGGGTACGATTCTACCGAGCCCTATGATGGCCGGGTATGTTTTACCGAGCCTATTATGGCCGGGTACGATATGATGATGGTGATGCCCACAAAGGCGTATGTTTTAAAAGTTTATGTATATATATGTATGTATCATGTATTTCATGTCAGTAGCCCTCAGAGGTACCCAGATGTCACAGGTTGTATATTCTCTATCCCTGTTTACATTACTGTTCTTACTTATGCTTTCTTGCCTCACATACTCAGTACTTTATTCGTACTGACGTCCTTTTTATTTGTGGACGCTGCATGTCGTGCTGCAGGTCCTGATAGACAGGTAGACGTAGCTCCCCCACCACAGTAGGCTGTCCAGTTCAGCGGTTATTGGCGAGATCCCTTCTCCGGACTTGCCGTGGTCTTGGTATGCATTTTTGTTATAGACATTATGGGTATGTCAGGGCCCTGTTCCGGCAATGTTGTAGCACTTATGTTCCTTTAGAGGCTCATAGACAGGTGTCGACTTATGTATGGTTTAGAATGCCTTTTCGGCTGATTTTTGTTGTATAGTCTTTCATGGCATCATGGTAGCTCGTACCTTATATATAGTTTCTTGACAGTCTTGTCGTCCTATGTTATGTATGTTCATGACATTATCTTTCATTGTTGGATGTTCATGATCCATGTCTACTATTTATATTGATCTTGTCGGCCCTTAAAGATAATAAGGAAGGTTAGATAAAATGTACGTTGGTGCTCGGCAAGTATGGCCCGGGTGCTAGTCATGACCCTCCAGTTGGGTCATGACAAACTTGGTATTAGAGCATGTCTGTCCTAGGGGATGTCTATGAGCCGTGTCTAGTAGAGTTTTGATTATGGATGTGTAGCGCGCCACATTTATAATCTGGAGGCTACGTGACATCTAGGGTTGTTACCTTGTTCCGGAATCTAGATCGTGCGTAGAGTTGAGAAGTAAGTGTTCATATCTAATATTCACCTTATTTTCTTTCAGCGATGCCTTCGACTAGGAAGCATGCAATTAGTAAACGGCTTGATACAGCTGTGGGAGAGGGTAACATTCAGGTGCCTCCAGCCAAAGCAGGCCAAAGTGAGGCTCAGAGTGAGATGCCGTCTCATACCTCTCCGTCTCCTCCAGAGGATATTAGGAGGCACCCAGTACATCCAGTTCCTCCGTCTATCACTACAGACCACGATATGCGCAGTGCGGTGCAATTGTTGACTAGCTTGGTAGCTGCTCGGGCTCAGAGGCAGAATACCGGTGCTGCTGATAAACCGGTTAGTGCGAGAGTTCGTGATTTTATTAATCTAGACCCTCCAGTGTTTACCGGATCAGACCCTAAGGAGGACCCACAAACATTTATTGATCAGATTTATCGTACATTGCGGGTTATGCATGCTAGTGATACGGAGGCAGTAGAGTTGGCTTCTTATCGATTTTAGGATTTAGCGGTTTTCTGGTATGATAGTTGGGAGAGATCTAGGGGTCCGAACGCTCCTCCAGCCGTGTGGAAGGAATTTTCTGAGGCCTTTCTTCGTCACTACTTGCCAGTTGAGATACGACGAGCTAGAGCTGATAAGTTCTTGAACCTTCAACAGGGTAATATGAGTGTACGAGAGTATAGTATACGGTTTGATTCTTTAGCAAGGTATGCTCCCCATATGGTGGCCGAGATGAGTGATAGGGTGCATCTGTACGTGAACGGGTTGGGACTACATCTGATAAATGAGTGCACAACAGCCTCCTTGGTAGAGGGCATGGATATTTCCTGTATTCAGGCTTATGCCCAGACCCTAGAGGATCGTAAGCGCCAGCAAAGGGCAGATAGGGAGGAGGATAGGGGCCAGCATAAGAGGGCGAGATTTGCAGGGTATTCTGATGAGTTCAGAGGCAGTATCAGGCCCCAATCTTCGAGGAGTTCGGCGCCACCTGTAGCTAGTGCTCCTCTAAAGTTTCAGAGGCCTCGGTATGATTGATTTACCTATTCTGGTTCAGGTCAGAGTTTGAGGGCATCAGGCTCACAATTTCATAGAGATACTAGTCAGACGAGACCCCCAACACCTCGTTGTGATCAGTGCAGCAAGTCCCACTTTGGACTGTGCCGTCGAAGTTCCGATGTGTGCTATTCTTGCAGACAGCGTGGCCATATGATGCGGGATTGTCCTAACAGAGGAGGTAGTGGTATGGCTCAACTGACTGGATCTGTGTCTGGTTCTTCCTCATCAGTTCGACCTCCAGCACAAGGTTTTCAACAGTCAACAGGTCGTGGTAGAGGTAGAGGTTCAGTGCCGAGTTCGAGTGGTGCTCAAAATCGAACCTATGCTCTAATAGGTCGACAAGATCTCGAGTCATCTCCGGATGTTGTTACAGGTATATTGTCTGTGTTTTCTTATGATGTATATGCGCTAATTGATCCAGGATCTACCTTATCATATGTTACACCCTTTGTGGCTAATAAGTTTGGCATTGAACCTGAATTGATAAGTAAACCACTTGCGGTATCCACTCCGATAGGAGATTCTGTGATTGCTAGAAGGGTATATAAAGGTTGCACTGTGATGATTTGTAGTCGTCAAACCTCGGCAAATTTATTTGAGTTAGAAATGGTTGATTTCGATGTGATAATGGGAATGGACTGGTTGGCCTCATGCTATGCAAATGTTGACTGTCGTACGAAGATGGTTAGGTTTCAGTTTCCTTGTGAACCCGCCATTGAATGGAAGGGGAACATTGCTACGCCGAAAGGTAGGTTTATTTCCTATCTTAAGGCAAGGAAGATGATCTCAAAAGGTTACATTTATCATCTTGTTCGCGTTAGGGATGCGGAGGCGAAGCCGCCTACTCTACAATTAATCCCCATGGTCAATGAATTTCCAGATGTTTTCCCAGATGAACTCCCAGGCCTTCCTCCTGAAAGGGAGATTGAGTTTAGCATTGATGCATTGCCTGACACTCAACCGATCTCTATCCCTCCATACAGGATGGCCCCGGCAGAGTTGCGAGAGTTGAAGGCACAGTTGAAGGACTTGCTGGATAAGGGTTTCATTAGGCCTAGCACTTCACCTTGGGGTGTGCCAGTCTTGTTCGTGCGGAAGAAAGATGGGTCGTTAAGGATGTGTATCGATTATCGACAGTTGAATAAGTTTACAATAAAGAACAAGTATCCACTTCCAAGAATTGATGACCTGTTTGACCAACTCCAGGGTGCCAAGTATTTCTCCAAGATTGACTTGCGTTCAGGGTATCATCAGGTGAGGGTTAAGGAGAAGGATATTCCAAAGACGGCCTTCCGGACAAGATATGGGCATTTTGAGTTCTTGGTGATGTCGTTCGGGCTAACAAATGCCCCAGCAGCTTTTATGGATCTCATGAATAGTGTATTCAGGCCCTATCTTGATGTGTTCGTGATCGTATTCATTGATGACATTCTGGTGTATTCTCGTTCGGAGGCGGAACATGCGGGCCACTTGCGGATAGTATTACAGACCCTTCAAGATCATAAGTTATATGCTAAGCTCTCTAAATGTGAATTCTGGCTGAACTCAGTAGCATTTCTTGGCCATGTGATATCTGATGAAGGTATTAGTGTCGACACTCAGAAGATCGATGCAGTGAAGAATTGGCCGAGACCTACAACACCGTCAGAAGTCCGCAGCTTCCTGGGGCTAGCAGGATATTATAGGCAGTTTGTAGAAGGGTTTTCCTCTATATCAGCACCATTGACTAAGTTAACACAGAAAGCTACCAAGTTCCAGTGGTCTGATGCTTGTGAACATAGTTTTCAGGAGCTAAAGAATCGATTGACATCCGCGCCAGTGCTCACTCTCCCAGAAGGAACAGAAGGTTATGTGGTATATTGTGATGCCTCAGGTATAGGTTTGGGGTGCATATTGATGCAACGTGGGAAGGTGATTGCTTATGCATCAAGACAATTGAAGAAGCATGAAAAGAATTACCCGACTCATGATTTGGAATTGGCTGCAGTAATATATGCTTTGAAGATATGGCGGCACTACTTATACGGCGTCCATGTTGATATCTACATAGATCACAAGAGTTTACAATACATCTTCAAGCAGAAGGAGTTGAATTTGAGGCAGCGTAGGTGGCTTGAATTACTGAAAGACTACGATGTCGAGATATTGTACCATCCCGGTAAAGCTAATGTTGTGGCAGACGCTCTCAGCCGTAAGTCAATGGGAAGCTTAATACATATTGAGGCAGGTAGACAAGGGTTGACCAAAGAGCTTCACCAGCTGGCCAATATGAGAATCAGATTGTTGGACTCTGATGACGGAGGTGTTACTGTACAGAATACAGCAGAATCATCTTTGGTAGCCGAGGTAAAAGCACGGCAATATGAAGATCCTACCTTAGTAAGATTGAGAGAGGGAATTCAGCAGTGTAAGATTACAGCTTTCAAGATCGGAGGAGATGGGACACTGAGATACCAGGGCCGATTATGTGTACCTAGTGTGGCAGGGTTGCGAGAGAAGATTATGATTGAGATTCACCAGTCCCGATATTCTATCCATCCTGGCTCGACAAAGATGTATCATGACGTTAAGGAGCAGTATTGGTGGGATAACATGAAGAAGTCTATTGCAGAATTTGTAGCCCAGTGTCCTAATTGTCAACAAGTAAAGATCGAGCATCAGAAACCTAGTGGATTGATTCAGAATATAGAGATTCCGACCTGGAAATGGGAGGTGATTAATATGGACTTCATTATTGGATTACCTCGCTCTTATCATAAGTTTGACTCCATCTGGGTGATAGTTGATCGACTTACAAAATCTGCCCATTTTCTACCAGTTAAGACAACTTACACGGCTGAAGATTATGCGAAGTTGTATATCAAGGAGATTGTTAGGCTTCATGGTGTGCCGGTATCTATTATATCAGACCGAGGAGCTCAATTTACGGCTAACTTTTGGAGGTCTTTTCAGAAGGGTTTAGGCACACAAGTAAATCTCAGCACTGCATTCCATCCGCAGACTGACGGACAGGCTGAACGTACCATCCAGACGCTTGAAGATATGCTACGAGCATGTGTTCTAGATTTCAAGGGGAATTGGGATGACCATCTGGCACTTATAGAATTTGCCTACAATAATAGCTACCATTCCAGTATTAAAATGGCCCCGTATGAGGCACTGTACGGGAGGAGATGTAGATCACCAGTTGGATGGTTCGAAGTCGGTGAGACAGAATTATATGGGCCAGATTTGATTCACCAAGCCATTGAGAAGGTGAAAGTGATACAAGAGCGACTGAGGACGGCACAAAGCAGGCAAAAGTCTTATTCCGACGTCCGACGTCGTGATCTGGAATTTGAGGTTGGTGATTGGGTTTTCCTGAAGATCTCGCTGATGAAGGGTGTTATGCGTTTTGGGAAGAAGGGTAAGTTGAGTCCGCGGTATATTGGGCCGTACAAAATTCTTCGACGAATTGGACAGGTTGCTTACGAGTTAGAATTGCCATCTGAATTGGAATTTGTCCACCCGGTATTCCATGTATCTATGTTGAGGAAATGTATTAGAGACCCTTCTCGGGTTGTCCCTATCAAAGATGTACAAGTTACAAAGGATCTATCATATGATGAAGTGCCAGTGGCTATATTAGATCGACAAGTCCGCAAGCTGAGAACAAATGATGTAGCTTCCGTGAAAGTATTAAGGAGGAACAAGAATATAGAAGAAATGACATGGGAAGCAGAAGAGGAGATGAAGTCTAAATACCCTTACATATTCCAGAGTGAAGATAACGAGGATGCCGGGGGAAAGAAGGACGCATTATAAGGTGAAACGGCTCTATGAGGTAAGCAATAGCTTGTGAATACTCTTTTTTTAATACAAAATGGTAATATGCAGATAATGTACATATCCATAATGCTTTGTATAGTCTTGTAAGGCCATAGGTTAGGTTTAACTGCTTGCAAGTTTGGCTAGTGTCCATTTTATAGGGGAAACTCAGCCAGAAATCTCCGTCGGAATCCACAATGAGTTAGACACCCCATAAACCCTTACATTCGAGGACAAATGTTCCTAAGGGGGAGAGGGTGTTACAACACAAATTCGCATACCATAGATCACGCCGTAAGTTAGTCGACATAAATCCAAGAAGAGATTATCTTTGAGATGATAAGAAGTTAATCCTATTGGTCTTAAACGATACAAGGGTGTATAAGAGTAGTTAACAAGTATTTGAAGTTAAACGAATCAAGGATGTTGTAACCCGTATTTTCGGGTAACACTAGAGGTGATTAATTGTCCCAAGAGGTCTTGTTTTAATGTATTTGAATCATATAATATCCGCATCATAAGTCTTGAAGTCAAGCGAGTTATGAAATAAAAGTCGATAAAAGTTGTCGCAACTTAGGTTTATAATTTTACTTAAACTTTAGGTCAAATGTTACTGCATTTTTCTCCCACTGTGCTTGAAATTATGGGGTGATCTACCTATAAAATTGAAGATCTATGAGTCTAGTTTCCAACACATTAAACCGTCCATCAATACAATCTCGGAATAGAGAGATATTCGCGTTTTTGTGAGAGTGCGCCAAGCTGCTCTCTATGGGGCCCACAAAGGCGGTTTAAGACATATGGACATATATAAGATACCTCAACCCCGTTTTAAGTCATTATTTTTCAGTATATTCAGACCTTATAACCCTAAAAACAGTCTCTCAAGGTTCTCTCATGATCCAAGACCCAAACAAAGGGCAAACAACACAAATCAAATGTCGGGAATCCCGTGGCGCTAGTAAGTTTCTTGTTCTTCTTGTTATTGCTGATTTTTGTGTTGTTCCAGCTCGTGTGGGAGGTTGTTTTAAGTGTTTTATGTCCTGTAAATACACCTTCAAGTTTTTAATATCAACCCTAGGTGATTTCAAGTCTTCTAAAGTAATTCTAGTGCCGAAAAACCCAAATTAATTGCTAGTTTCGCTTCCTTGTTCTTGTGGCAGAATTGAAGGGATATTTCGTGGAAAATTAAGGTCAAATTGGAGTTGTTATTTCTGTTTAAAGGTAAGGAACCTCTTACTCTATATATATTTAAGATTATCCAAGTTGCAGCTAAGTCGTTGAAGCTAGAACTTGTGAAATATATAACGAAAGGCTTGGTAGTAATGTTGTTGGTTGGTGGACTGTTTTGGAGGCTCAATATGATTATTAATGATGTTGTTTGGGCTGTTTGGTGATTGTATTGACTTGTGTGAAGTCATGTAAATGGGGAAGGTGCTGTCTGTTTCATTGTAAAATAGGTTGCGGTCGATACATAATAGTTACGACGCTTAAACGATAATGATAGTGTCATTTCTCTTGTTGTAGACTAAGGAGTCGTGAAATTTGCATAGCTTGAGGTTGGGCAGTATATACAAGGTATGTGAGGCTATCCCCTTCATTCTTTTGCACGACTCCGATTGTACATAATGTAATGAATGAGCTCCCAAAGATACTCTACTCTTAGAAGCTAGCAGTACTTACATTGCTGCCCTTCTTATGAAACGATTGATATTGATGTTACTTCTCTTACTCTTATATTATCAATGTTGTTGGTAGTTCCTGATTCTTATAAGATTCTTGATGAAGAGTTAATCCTAATAAGGTGTACGAAGGATACCAACCTTATGTCACTCCGAAAGGTTCAAAATGTGATTCCAATGAGTCCAGCATGCATCATATATATGTATCTATTTTACTCTACCGAGCCGCGCTATAGTCGGCCGGGTACGGCACCTATTGTGCAACCACTAATCAGTTGGGTTTTACCGAGCTCCACGTGGCCGGGTACGATTCTACCGAGCCCTATGATGGCCGGGTACATTTTACCGAGCCTATTATGGCCGGGTACGATATGATGATGGTGATGCCCACAAAGGCGTATGTTTTAAAAGTTTATGTATATATATGTATGTATCATGTATTTCATGTCAGTAGCCCTCAGAGGTACCTAGATGTCACAGGTTGTATATTCTCTATCCCTGTTTACATTACTGTTCTTACTTCAGGTTGTATATTCTCTATCCCTGTTTACATTACTGTTCTTACTTATGCTTTCTTGCCTCACATACTCAGTACTTTATTCGTACTGACATCCTTTTTATTTTTGGACACTGCATGTCATGCTGCAAGTCTTGATAGACAGGTAGACGTAGCTCCCCCACCACAGTAGGCTGTCTAGTTCAACGGTTATTGGCGAGATCCCTTCTCCGGACTTGCCGTGGTCTTGGTATGCATTTTTGTTATAGACATTATGGGTATGTCGGGGCCCTGTTCCGGCAATGTTGTAGCACTTATGTTCCTTTAGAGGCTCATAGACAGGTGTCGACTTATGTATGGTTTAGAATGCCTTTTCGGCTGATTTTTGTTGTATAGTCTTTCATGGCATCATGATAGCTCGTACCTTATATATAGTTTCTTGACAGTCTTGTCGTCCCATGTTATGTATGTTCATGACATTATCTTTCATTGTTGGATGTTCATGATCCATGTCTACTATTTATATTGATCTTGTCGGCCCTTAAAGATAATAAGGAAGGTTAGATAAAATGTACGTTGGTGCTCGGCAAGTATGGCCCGGGTGCTAGTCATGACCCTCCAGTTGGGTCGTGACAATATATGTACCAATAAGATTTGTGGGGAGATTGTTGAGCTTAAATAAGTAAAAATTGGGTTGTGGAGTGAAGAAAATCTTGTAGAAGAACCATATAGTTAAATTTGCACACCTAGTGTTTGATAAAATACTCAAATGAGCTGAGACCATGAATATCTTCCTAATAATGGTTTAATTTTGTTATGTCTCAATATAGATTGGGATTCCTAGAATTTTCGGAACGTTGTAGTAATTTAAGGAAAGCTCAAACTAAGGTATGTTGGCAAAACTACTTTCTTAGAAATGAATTCAATGATGTTCTCATAAGTTTCAAGTATGGTAGTCTCAAGCTCCTTATTCTATGTTCCGAGTTGTTCCCAATAAATTCGATTGTCCCGAATAAGCAAAGTGTCGAGAATTAAGTACTCAAAACATGTTCTGAATGTTCCTAACACATTATGTTATCCTTTGGGAATGTGTTCAAGAATGATATGTGTATTAAAATGCTATGTCTTTGAGTTGTGTTTCAAATGAAGGCTATGATTCCAAATTGTGTGAGAAAACTCAATATGCTTAAGACTCTTAATTGACCATATGTGTACTTAAAGCCTTGATTGGAAATGTCCTACTGTTGATAACCTATAAAGATGTGAAAGAAGTATGAAATGCGATGATTGATATAACAATGATATGATGTATCAATAAATAAAATCTGAGACTGAGATATGGTATGAATGCATGGATATGACTGAGTATGAAATATTAATGAAATCAATGAGATAACAGTAAGGGATGACCACTATGGGTCCAAACAGTATCGGCATAATGCCTAAACATGATATCTAGCATGATTGACATTTTCACTACATTATCACATGGTGAAAACATGGATATCAACAAAGTAGGACCACTATACAGTGCCATGGGAACAACAGAGTCTCAATTCACATGGTGCACGCCCAAACGCCCGTCACCTAGCATGTGCGTCACCTCAATACCAATCACATAACACGTATTTCTGGGTTTCATACCCTCAGCACTAAGATTAGAAGAGTTACTTACCTCGAACAAGCCAATTCCAACACCGAGCAAGCAAAGCGATGCTCCAAAAAGCCATCCCGTGCGTTCCTACCTCCGAATGGCTAAAAAACTAACCAAAAACAACTCAAATACATCAAACAATGCTAAAGGAACCAATCCCGATCAAAAAGATCAAATCTTGAATAATGAGCCCAAAATCGGCCAAAATCCCAACACGGGCACGCACCTCGGAACCCGACAAAATTCACAAAGTTCAATAACCCATTCAATTACGATTCCAATCATACTAGTTTCACTCAAATCCGACCCCAATTCGATGTTCAAAACTCAAACATTAATATTATGAGACTTTAGTCCAAAACCCACAATTTCCTCTATAAAATTCACAATCCAATTACAAAAAACGAAGGTAGATTCATGAAATATACCCAAAACCGAGTAGAAAACACTTACCCCAATTGATATGGTGTAAATTGCCTGAAGAATCGCCTCAATCCGAGCTCCATAGCTCCCAAAATAAAGAAAGAACCAAAGCCCTCGATAATATAGCCTCTGCCCCAGCGATTCTGCATTTGCGGACAATTCGTCGCATCTGCGACTACCGCTTGTACGGTAAAAACTTCTCTTTTGCGAAAATAGCCTTGCCCAGCAAACACCGCACCTGCGGAACAATTTCCACTTCTGCGCACTCACAGGTTCGATTCCTCCTCCGCATCTGCGATGACCTCCATCCAAGCCTGCTACGCTTCTACGGCCAATTGTCCGCATCTGCGCCCACTCTTCCGCAGATGCGGAAACACCAAAACAAAAAATCTTAGCAAAAATCCAAAATGCAACGAAATGATCCGAACCTCGTCCGAAACTCACCTGAGCAACTCGGGACCCCGTCCGAATATACCAACAATTCCATAACACAATACGGACCTACTCGAGGCCTCAAAATACACACAACAACATTAAAACGACGAATTGCATCTCAAATCGAAATCTATGAACTTTGAATTTTCAAATTCAATAACTCGTTCCAAAACATAGCAAATCGATTCGGAATGACTTCAAATTTGGCGCATAAGGCCCGAATAACATAACAAAGCTATTCCAATTCCCTGAATCACAATCCGAATCTGATATCAAAAAGTCCACTCTCGGTCAAACTTTCTAAAATTACTTTCGCCATTTCGAGCCAAATTCAACTACGGACATCCGAATCAAAATTTGGATGCGCTCCTAAGTCTGAAATCACCCAACGGAGCTAATGAAACAATCAAAACTCCGTTCCAGGTTCAAATTCATAAAAAGTCAAACTTGGTCGACTCTTTTAAATTTAAAGTTTCTAGCTGAGAATCATTCATTCAAATCAATTGCGAATAACCGAAAAACCAAAACCGACGTTTCACATACGTCATGTTACATCATACAGAGCTACTCATCCCCTCAAAAAACCAAGCGAAGTGTAAATGCTCAAAATGATCGGTCGGGTCATTACATCCTCCCCCACTTAAACATACGTTCATCCTCGAACGTGTCCAGAGTTGTTCTCAAAGCCATCAAACCTCCATATAACCTTACCATGTACATACCCGGGGGTGATCCCACGTCAACCTATCCCATACAGGTCCGATAACACAACATAATTGAAATTTCTCAATTCAACCTAGCCCACAAGCCTTCGAATCCAATTTCCAACATCCAGAATTTCTTATAAGATCTGAATCCCGCAACCTACACACTATATAAGTCTATATAAGCTGTACCAACAGCCATAACCATAAATCAAATACTCAAAATGCAGATAACACATAGCTCAAACGCTCGAAGCAAAGATTTCTAATCACAGTAGATGTTCGAATCAACCCAATACTGATAACAACCTCATATAAAAAAAGCCTCGTTCTAAACCTCCGTACACTTCCAATGATGAAAGAAACATACAGAACCCATAACCCTTCATCACATCAACAAGTCATGGTACTCCATCTCCTTTGACAAGAATTATAGCAAATTTTCTAAGCCGACTTTCGATATTATCCTTCCGACTATGCTGACATCAATTCCGATAGTATCCATTCTAGGTACAATGACCTCATCTCATCAAATTCCTGCTACTTTACTGACATGCCACACCAATACTATCTAAAGCCACAACTCGTGCAATCCATGCACCAATAAGCAACATTCCAGATGTACTCAAACACGAAAATGACTCAAACAAGAGAAACATCCCGCAAGCACGACGGGTACCACCCCGACACAATGCTAAGAACCTATCACACACCGTAGAATCAAAACACACGAATATAACATGAAGGATCATCTCTCAACATAACTCTGCCATAATGTGCGATCCCATGCAAACACTGGCCCATATGAGACACCTCGAGCCACCATGCTCAAAATCAATAGCCACGCGAAATTTGACATCAAGTACCCAAAGCGCATTACCATAACCACGGAGAAGAAGATGACACAATGCCACACAAAACCCGGAAGAACATAACCAATACGCCCTCAATCATGCAATACCCAACTACTCATCTCGCTCAAATTCCGTTATAAGATCACAATAGAACCGTACCATGTGTGCCTAAAACCAACGAATCATAACCCCTCGTAGCATAAAAAAGTAACTCACCGAACATATCAGAACACGAATAAGCTCAACAACAGTTGAATGGCACATCCCTCAAGAATAGCAGTATGGAGTCAATCAATCTGACTCGGTATAAAATACATACCCTAATTGGGTCTACCACTGGACCCCCAAATCAACTTCGGGCACCAACACATGGATATATAACCCTCCGAAAGCACACAATGACTGAATCATAAAGCATACTAATTGTCTAGCTTGCTTCGGCCATGACTTCACAGTCCACAATCATGAAACAACATGTTCTTGAGAACTCCCAGTCTACAAATCAATAGAACACACGAATTACCATGTCTGATCCAAATTCCACCGCAAGAATGTCTAACACATCTCTCATACACGATCATCCCACGAGGAATACATCTAAAATTCTTCCGTGCCATATAGCAAAATTTGAATATCAGCAGTCGATCAACCAGGAGAGTGTCGTAATACCAATGAAGTGGCCATAAATCAAAACACATTGCCCCTTCTAAAATATATACTCTGTTCAGGCCATACCGATTAGTAATATCATTTGCCTAGTCATTTGAATCCGTCCATGCTGCCTACGAATATATGCCCTTCCCTTCCAAACTGACTTGTGACCTTGCATATGCAAATATCAATCCAACACAACACCGCATCTACCATGCCATCCTGTGAAGAGTACAAGAATCTCATAATCAACTTTGAGTCCCAAGCAGAATACATACTCGATAAGTCAGAAACCTTCCATTTGATCTCATCCCGGAGAAAATCCCAATACGCAACATATTCCTTATGTCGGTAGGAAATATACTCCTCGAACCGTGGTTAAAACCATTGAGAACTCTTTGAAATCCATTTGCACATAACCAAGATATCAAAACCGAATCTCTCTAACTCAACCTAGCCACACAGGTTGCCAAAACCCAAGAGCATTGCCACGAAACACCTGTAGAGACTAGCCACGCCATAAGTACCCAAAGAATCGATCATGCCCATTACTGTGCTAGCCCAACCTACTACCACACAGTCCTATTTCTCCAAGTCCCTTCCAAATTGCCTTCAAACTAATACTTCTCCTTGCTGGAACACCATGACCCTTAAACAAAATTCACCACACACGAGACCCTAGTATAAAACCACAACGCCCTAAGGCCCATAAGCCGCCGAATTCCCTTTTAAGTACCCCAAAAGCATCGCAACCGAGACATCCACTCCGAAAGACCTTATGTGAATTTAAAATTATTCCTCTTCCCTTTTTCTTATAGTAAAATATAGAATCCATAGTCATAGAGAATTACCACAAGTCTCGACACCATCTAATGTAACTCTCAGCTTCTATCCATATATATATCTTGAAAATTCCAAATCGCTATTTATAAATCTTGAATCTATTAGAACCATTCTCGAGAGTCATCCACTCTACTCAAACCTAAATTAAATCGACCAAACGGACCGAACGACTTGTGCCCCATTAACACACCCACACCCAAGGGAGTAACCCACAACCCTAAGCAACCGAACAAATTCCTACTCCTTGTACACTACATCTTTTACGACTAACCACTCAATCATTCCATAATTCCAATATACCCATAGAGTGTAATACAACCCGTATCCAGATATCCCCTTACTCGAGTCATCCTCAATCTCAACCCCTGCAAGTCATAACTGATTCACCAATATACCCCGAACCGAAACAAATACAACACATAATCATGCAATCAACTCGTCGATAGCAGGCTCCCCCCACTTGGCTCAAAGCCATAGAATAAAATAGTCAATAACATCACAATACCCACACTCTATTACTACCAGAATCTCGCACTGAAATTCAACTAAATCCTTCGCAAGCCTATGTAACACAAACCATATAATACCTCAAATCGTCTGCAAATCTCGCATTCACCCTTGTAATAGTCAAGACAACTTCCACAAGCTTACCAAACTCAAATTGCAACATATATCATTCACTGGTAAAAGAGAACTCTCTACAAAACATCATAAGGACCACACAACCTCAGGACACCTCGCACGAGATAACTCGCCTGCTCTGCCTCAAACTGACATCTCTCTATATCCTTCCACAGTCACGACTACTATGCAATCACTTAATCTTCTTGATTCTGAACTTATTAACAAGACATGAGAATCTACTTTATTCCACAACTAAACAATATGAGAGATCCCTCAACACACCTATAACTTGAGACCATAAGCCAAATCAAGACCGAAATCAAACACCTCATAGTCCTTGCTACATCTCAATTAAACTCTTCTCGTCACATTCATACAATCTAAACATATTTCACAGTCTCATCATACTCACCCCACAATCATCCAATCACAAATTCTTCTAATAGGGACACCACCAAACATATAAGTCCCAAAACACGTTCTCGCGCAACCTAAATCTCTATGCTCAAGCCACCGTCAAAACCCGGACTCAAGTCCTCCAGAATGGCCCATCATCAACATGCCAAAATCACATCTCGTACCTCAACCATGGAATCATAAGCCGTCGGCGCACAACCGATACCGAGCACTCACATGCGCATGCGAATGTGTGGAATGAATTCAAAGAGTTAAACTTCAATCCAAATCAATACCGCACAATAAGGAAGGAAAGATGGGAAGTACATCCTAAATGTCCTATAGCCTCTCGAAGATAGGTATGGACGTCATCATATCGATCCGCAAGACTCTACTAGACACTTGCTCAAGACTTGTAGAACCTATAAACCTAGAGCTCTAATACCAACTTCTCACAACCCCAAATCCACTAGTTGTGATGTCACCTAACCCAACCCGTTAGGTAAGCCAATTATCAACTATCCAATTCCAATGAAATTAATAAGGCAATTAATTAAAAGAAGATATATAAAACTAATACATTTCCCCAAGAAATGGTAGTACAAATCATGAGCTTCTAAGAGTAGAGTTTACAAAGCGGACTAATAACAGCATAGCAGTATGTATTAGTTTTATAAAACTAATACATTTCCCCAATATTCCACCGCAGTTCATAACAGCATAGTACAATAACAAAAGAGTATCTCGGAAATAAAAGGCTCACTTCATTCACAGATCCAAAAAAATAGGCATTTCTTTTCAGGTATCTCAGTGAAATCCCAAATCTTTAACCGAAAAAGCCAAAGTACGAGAAAGTTTCAAAACTGTGGTTTTTCCCAAAACTCCTTTCAACAAATAGTAAGATGTTTCATTTTTAGATAGCATGAGAAAAGTACTTCTCTATGGCTACATGTCAAGATACAGGTAAAATCATAAATGTATCAAAAATCGGGTAGCAGAAGGAAATGCATCTCTATGCATGTATCTCAAGTACACATGTCAAATGCAATGCATCTCAATGATGAGCTCCTGTACTCCCACTCTCAGAGTACTCAATCTCATTGTCTCGCATTCTCTCTCACTATGCTCAATGCTCAGCACACTCAATCACTCAGCATTGTACAATACCTTCTGCAGCGTGCAGCCCGATCAATATTTGACCATAAGGCCCGTTGCGGAGTGCAACCCGATCCACATATATAAATTTGATTCTGCTCACTGGGGGTGTACAGACTCCGGAGGGGCTCCTTAAGCCCAAGCGCTATATTTCTGTGGCGTGTAGCCCGATCCAATATTGTTGCGGCGTGCAACACGATCCAATATTGTTGCGGCATGCAACCCGATCCAATATTGTTGTGGCGTGCAACCCGATCCTATAATATATATGTATATAGCCTGAAAGCTCGTTGCGGCATGCAACCCGATACATATAAAAATATAATCAATATAAGATGTTGCGGCGTGTAGCCCGATCCCAAAATGTCACTCTCACTCAAGCCCTCGACCTCACTCAGTCATCAATCTCTCCAGTCTCACTCACGGGCTCACAATGTCATGAAACTAGGCTGAAAACAATGATATGATGTATCAATAAATAATATCTGAGACTGAAATATGGTATGAATGCATGGATATGATTGAGTATGAAATATCAATGAAATAAGTGAGATGACAGTAAGAGGCAACCACTATGGGTCCAAACAGTATCGACATAATGCCAAAACATGATATCTAGCATGATTTACAGCTTAACTACTTTATCACATGGTGAAAACACGGATATCAACAAAGTAAGACCACTATACAGTGCCATTGGAATAACAAAGTCTCAATTCACAGGGTGCACGCCCACACGCCCGTCACCTAGCATGCGCGTTACCTCAATTCCAATCAGATAACATGTATTTCGGGGTTTCATAACCTCAGCACTAAGATTATAAGAGTTACTTACCTCGAACAAGGCAATTCCAACACCGAGCAAGCCAAGCGATGCTCCAAAATGCCATCTCACGTGTTCTGACCTCCAAACGGCTCAAAAACTAACCAAAAACAACTCAAATACATCAAATAATGGTATAGGAACCAATCCCGATCGAAAATATCAAATCTTGAATCGAAAGCCCAAAATCGGCCAAAAGCCCAACCCGGAACCGCACTTCGGAACCCAACAAAATTTAAAAAATTCAACAACCCATTCAATTACAAGTTCAACCCATACTAGTTTCACTCAAATTCGACCGCAATTCGATGTTCAAAACTAAAAAATTCATATTATGAAACTTTAGGCAAAAACCCCCAATTTCCTCTATAAAATTCACATTCCAATTACCAAAAACGAAGGTAGATTCATGAAATATACCCAAAACTGAGTAGAGAACACTTACCCCAGTTCATATGGTGAAAATTACCTCAAGAATCGCCTCAATCCGAGCTCCATAATTCCCAAAATGAAGAAAGAACCAAAGCCCTCGATAATATAGCTTCTGCTTCAGCGATTCCGCATTTGTGGACAATTCGTCGCATTTGCGACCATCGCTTCTACGGTAAAAACTTTGCCTCTGCGAAAATAGCCTTGCCCAACAAACCCCACACCCACGGAATAATTTCCACTTCTGTTTACTCGCACGTGTGACTCCTCCTTCGCATCTGCGATGACCTCCAGCCAAGCCTGCTACACTTCTTCGGCCAATTGTCTGCATCTGCAGACTCACATCTACGCCCACTCTTCCGCAGATGCAAAAACACCAGAACCAGAAATCTTAGCAAAAATCCAAAAGGGAATGAAATGATCTAAACCTCGTCTGAAACTTACCCGAGCCAATCGGGACCCTGTCCGAATATACCAACAAGTTCCATAACACAATACGGACCTACTTGAGGACTCCAAACACACATAACATCATCAAAACGACGAATCGCACCTCAAATCGAAATCTATGAACTTTAAACTTTCAAATTCAATAACTCGTGCTGAAATATAGCAAAATAATCCGGAATGACTTCAAATTTTGCACACAAGTCCCGAATAACATAACTAAGCTATTCCAATTCCCGGAATCATAATCTGAATCATATATCAAAAAGTCCAATCCCGGTCAAACTTTCCAAAATTTCAACTTTTGCCATTTCGAGCCAAATTCAACTACGGATCTCCGAATCGCAATTCGGACACGCTCCTAAGTACGAAATCACCCAACAGAGCTAATGGAAAATCAAAACTCTATTTCAAGTTCAAATTCATAAAAAGTCAAACGTGGTCGACTCTTTCAAATTTAAAGCTTCTAGATGAGAATCATTCTTTCAAATTAATTCTGAATAACCTGAAAACCAAAACTGATGATTCACATAAGTCATAGTACATCATACGGAGCTACTCATGCCCTCAAACAACCGAGCAAAGTGTAAATTCTCAAAACGACTGGTCAGATCGTTACAATTAAGATTTGTACCAATTCTCATGTGTTATAGTAAGAATCTTCGACTTCTACATTTCCCTTTATTTATTTGATCACCTAGCCTAGTCACATAATCCACATAGTTTAAAATTTGGCCAGGACCCACAGTTGTGGACCTCGAAGAGTGCCTAACACCTTCTATTTGAGGTAATTTGAGCCCTTACCCGATCTTTGGTGACACGAACTAGTCAAACAGAGTTATTTCCAAACAGGTGCCCTAACGCACCTTAAAAATTGTTAGGTGGTGACTCTACTATTTTAATACCTTCATTTAAAGAATTTGTCACATGTCGAAACCCGCTTTCACGAGGACACGGGGCGCGACACCATGGCGACTCTGCTGGGGATATTCTTAGGCTCTTACCTTGAAGAACTTGACTTATGTTGATTACTTTCCTTATTTTTTCTTCATTTGTTTTAAACTTCTATGACATGCACATCCATTTCCCTATTCACCTTTATTTATTTTAAACTGCTATGACATGAACATCCCTTCTCTTATTCTCCTTTATTTTCCATGACATGTATGACCTCTATCCATCTCTTTCATCTTGTCTAAGATTTCTATGACTCTCCCATCCCTATTTCCCTACCTGCTTCATTACATTCTCGCACATTTTTATGAGCTAAACTGACTTCTTTCTTTTGTCTTTCTTTACTTTTCTCTTCTTTTCATATTCGCCTTTACTATGTTATTTACTGCTTTTACGTACTTTTATCATGCAAATACTTGGCAATGTGTTATTATTTCTACACAAATCATGCACCACATCATACTCCACTTGTGCCAATTACCAACATAGAGGCGCTTGATGAATGCTCGCTCTTTCCTGAAATCACCCTTTTTAAATCGGAAAGGCTTATTTGCGAAAGACTAATCGATTAGCGGTGCAGTCGATGGTCCCGTGCCTTTCCCTCTCAAGTTTTACACTTGAGAGTACCAGTCTAGACCCTTCTAGAAACCCCACTCCAATTTGAAATGTACATGCATCATGCTAAACCTAGTACGGATTGAGACGTCACTAACATAACAACCCATATAGATAAAACCTTGTTCAATGTCCGACGAGATTTCCACAATCCCAATGGACACTAGCATATTATGTGCATACTTGGAGAAAATATGGTAGCATACTGATCATTATTGCGTAAATAGTCGAATTTGGAGGGGGAAAGGGCTAACTCTTATTTGTTTGTAGAAAATGAAGCACGAAATCCCAGGTTCGGTATGGTCCAGAATGTCCCGCCTTTTCTACTTGATTGGTGGAAATACCTTGCACCTTGTGATAAACGTTATGTGAGGAGAGTACTTAGTGACCTGCCATCTTTGCTGAACATTCAACCAAATAAGGAACTGATCGAGGTCGCTACCATATTTTGGGATGCGAAACAAGCTATTTTTTGATTTGGCACTATAGAAATGACTCCTCTCCTAGAAGAAATAGGGGGTTTAGCCAAGTTACCATGGGATAGTCCGGGACTGCTAGTACCAAAGAATCGCACTCCCCGTAAATTTCTGAAAATGTTGGGTTTTAAGAGGAATGATGAACTGCTCTATCTAAAGAAATCATACATCCATTTTGATTTTCTTTACGAGCGTTATGGCATAGCAAGTCATATCATCTTTATCATGATGAACTAGACATTACTTCTTTAGGATGGGTGAATTGCCGAGTTTATGTTTTCATTGTCTACTTCCTGGGGTTGTTGATCTTTCCAATGAAAGGAGGAAGGATTCATACTCGCTTAACCATGGTCACGAGGACCTTAATGGATGGTATCGAAGGAAAAACTTATACTATCATCCCAATGATCTTAGCTGAGATGTACTGTGCTCTAGATCGGTGCGAGCATGGGTTTGGACACTTTGAGGGTTGCAATCTATTGCTACAAGTCTGCCTGCTGGACCACTTTCAGAGGGGTGAGTATCGTCAATAGCTTCTACGAAGGCAACTAAATGACTACATAGCCAACCGTCACCCAAAGAAAATTGCGTTTATTCCAAATAGGTTTGCAATGCCTGCAAATGCTGTAAGTTGGGTGCGTTTCTTCAGCAATCTAACAGACGAGCAAGTTCATCAGATATTTGAATGGTTTCCTAGTAGTGAGTTCATCATCAGATCAAACGGAACTACTCACTTAGTACTGATCGGGCTGCGAGGCATCTACCCTTACGCTCCTATAAAGTTAATGAGACAAGTTGGAAGAAAACAAGTCATACCTCGGGTTTCCAACATGGTCTAGTACAAGGCATATTTCAAGAAAGATGTCACCCCGTTCAAGTTCGAAGCGCAACACATGTGGAACCAAAACATCATTGTGAAAGGAGAAACTATTGAGCCAGACAAGTATCACGCCGGTCATATGTACTACTATCTATCATGGCTGGAAGACGACGTAGCTGGGGACATCAAACCATGATTCACTCTGAAGGATAGGATCATAGATAAAGTGGTTGAGGCACAAGTAAAGTACAAGACGCTACGCAAAAGGGTGTTCGAGTCCGAAGCTAAATATCTGGAGCAGCACAAAGTGAACATGAAGGCGATAAGGGAATGGAAGTAGATTGCCACTAAGTCAACAAAATGATTGGAATACATGGAACAAGGACCGATGGAGCTAGAAGGGAATATGAGAAAAAGACTTTCGGATTGTTAAGGCATGGACGACGATGAAGGAGGAAAGCTGGCAAATGTTAATTATTGCTAGATATGCGCGATCTGGAAAACATGATTGATGGGGTGAAAAGAGCCAAGCATGGAGAAAGTCCTTCAGGGACCAAGTGGATTAGGAGATGATGTTCTTTACTGCTTTCTAGCTTAGATTAGATTTTGATGTAATAAGGCTAAATGTCATTAGTAACTTTATTATTTTATTGTCGGTTTAGTAAAAGATTGTTTTGGCTCATTTTTGCATTAATGAAATGAAGCAAACATTGACACCAATTTTCTCCAAGTCTATGTGTCACTTAGGCCTAAATTAGGCACGATGAGGTCCCCAAATTAGGACGCGAATTATTGCATGACTTTGTGAAACATGTTTAAATATTGCGAACACTCTTTTATTTCACCTTACTGATGTGGTTACCTTTTGCCTTTTCTTTGTTTCTGATTATTCCCATCCCCAAAGGTTTGTTCGTGCATACTGGCATCATCAATATACCACACTAGATCCAGAGGTCCTCCACCTCCTCCTCCGCCTAGCAACCCGAAAAGCAAAAGAAAGGGCAAAGGGAAAATGGACGATTTAGGTGGTATCCGGAAAGACAATGCTGTTGTGGCAGAAAATGTTGATACTTCAGATGAAAGAAGTACTCCGGGGCAGAACGAGTTGGTCTTACGTTTGGAGCAGAAAATCCTGGAACTACAGGGCGAGCTTGAGCAGGTCCGAAATCTGGCAAACCTTTACTCTCAATGTTCCCTACATCAACCAGCAAAACACGACCACCCAAAACTAGAAACCACCACCCATGGCTCCAAATCCTCCCGCACCACACAAGTATCATAATCCCGCACCTCCGCAGAACCTTAACCCACCACCAGTGCAAACCCCTCAGAAACATCACCATCATCCAACTAAATACCCGCAAACTACTCAACACTCCACAAAATGCACCACAACCTACTCTCGATCCCCAAAATGCAACCAACGATTACCCATATACCCAAGTTCTAGGGACTCATCAAAGCAATCTAATATATGTAGAAATGTTACCCCATACCCCACAGCAAACCATATACATACCCGAACCGACTGAGAAGGACCTGCTCATTAGAAACATGGCGGAGGAACTCAAGTAACTCATAGGGAGAGTTGAGAGTGTTGAAGGTGGGAAAGGCATTGAAGGTTTGAATTACGAAGATCTGTGTATTCAGCCAGATGTGGAACTGCCAGAGGGTTACAAACCTCCAAAGTTCGAAATGTTCGATGGCACTGGTGATCCGAAGGTGTATCTAAGAACATATTGTGACAAGCTTGTAGCAGTGAGTAAGAATGAACAAATCCGCATGAAATTATTCATGCAAATCCTTACATGAGACGCTTTGTCTTGGTATATCAGTCAAAATCCAAAGAAGTGGGCTAATTGGGTAAGTATGGCATCAGATGTCATGGACAGATTCAGGTTCAACACGAAAAATGCGCCAGTCATTTTCTACATTCAAAACCTCAAGAAGAAGTCGACAGAAACCTTTCGCGAGTATGCTACTCGTTGGAGATCAGAGGTCGCAAAGATAAGGTCAGCACTTGAAGAAGAACAAATGAACAAGTTCTTTGTTAGAGCACAAGATCCGCAATATTATGAATGGTTAATGGTCATCGAAAATCATAAGTTCTCAGACATCATAAAGTTAGGGGAAAGAATAGAAGAAGGAATCAAGAGTGCGATAGTAACTAATTTTGTGGTGCTGCAGGCTACAAATAAAGTTTTGCAATCATGAGGTATTTCAAAGAAGAAAGAAGTAGGTGCCATGATGGTAGCACAGGGCCCTAAGTCACCCCTCACATACTAAATACCTCTATCAACATATCAACCCTCACCCCCAAAATACCAATACCCTGCCACCACCTACCATACCTATAACACTTAACTTGCATATTACCATTCACCTCAACCCACTCGCCAAAGCTACCTAAAGCCACGTCCAAATTTCGACCGCAGATTTCCTAGACAATACACCCCAATTGCTAAACCCATAACCCAATTGTATGAAATACTGAAGGCCGCTAGTTACGTCACCCCTATTCCTGTTGTTGTTGTGGAAAATCCTTCCCAATGGATCAACCCTAACAAAACAAGCACTTATAATTAAGGCATGAAGGATCATACCATTGAGGATAGCCACACATTGAAAGACAAGATTCAGACACTGATCAACACTATGGCTATACAAGCAAAGGAAGCTGCACTGAACGTCCGCAATAACCCTCCCCCGGATCATAGAAGTGAGGGAGTGAACGAGATAGAAACTGATGAAGAGTAGGATCAGGAAGGGTCCATTGGACTCATTTGAGAGGGAGACGCTCCTAAAACATCTCCGGTCACCCTCACGCCAGTTGTGGTACAAACCCAGGCGTCATTTTAAGTTGAGGTAGCTGCACCCTTCACTCTAATGGTAGCTCTCGCACCATCTTACAAGCCTGATGCCATCCCGTGGGATTTTGTTGCGGAAGCAAGAAGAAAGGAAAAAGCCAAAATGGAAGAAACATGTGTCGTGCAATGTATGACTAGACACCTGAGAATCTGGGAGGAACAAGCAAGGAAGCTGCACCTACGCCGCCTGTTGTTGCGACTGGAACTGACGATCTTTGGAGGAAGATACAAGCAAGGGAATACTTTGTTGTTGAACACCTGAATAGGACTCCTAGTCAGATATCCATCTTATCACTGTTGCAAAACTTAGATGCGCACAATAATGCTTTGATAAAGGTGTTAAGTGAAGCTTATGTACCCGCCGGCATCACTAGTGGAGATATGTATAACATGCTCAGACAGGTATTAGAGAGCCACAAAATCACTTTCCACGAAGATGAGTTACCACCAGAAGGACTGAGTCACTACAAGGCATTGCACATCGCAGTGTAATTCGATGACAAGTTCATTGTCAGGGTCCTGATAGATGGAGGTGTTAGTCTGAACATATGTCCACTGACCACTCTGAAGAGATTAGGTAAGGTCCTGCACGAGATACGAATGGGAAGCAGGAATGTGAAGGCTATTCGGCCTAGTGTGTCACCTAGGGGTGCACCGGTTCTATTTGTGAAAAAGAAGGATGGTTCCATGAGAATGTGTATTGATTACAGGCAGTTGAACAAGGTCACAGTCAAGAACAAGTATCCTTTACCTCGTATTGATGATTTCATCGACCAGCTTCAGGGAGCGAGGGTGTTCTCCAAGAATGATTTGAGGTCCGGTTATCACTAACCTGAGATTCGGGATTCAGATATTCTTAAGACAGCTTTCAGGACCCGATATGGCCATTATGAGTTCTTGGTGATGTCTTTTGGGCTGACCAATGCCCCAACAGCATTCATGCATTTGATGAACAGTGTATTCCAGCCCTATTTGGACTCATTCATCATTATATTCATTGATGACATCCTTGTGTACTCTCGCAGCCAAGAGGAGCACGCTCAGGATTTGAGGATTGTATTACAGAGATTGAGGGAGGAGAAGCTTTATGCAAAGTTCTCCAAGTGTGAGTTTTGGCTCAGTTCAGTAGCATTCTTGGGAAACATGATGTCCAGCGAGGGTATTCAGGTGGATCCGAAGAAGATAGAGGCAGTGTAGAATTGGCTTAGACAGTTCTCAGCCACGGAGATTAGGAGGTTTATTGGTTTGGAGGGTTATTACCGTCGCTTTGTGGAGGGATTTTCATCTATTGCGTCGCCCTTGACCAAATTGACCCAAAAGGGTGCTCCATTCAGGTGGTCGGATGAGTGTGAGGAGAGCTTTAAGAAGCTCAAGAGTTAGTGTGTTTTGAGGTAAGTGTCTTGCCTAACTTTGTGTGGGGGGATTACCCCTTAGGATTGGTGTTGTTTTGTGTTAATTGTAATGTGTGGAAGCCGTGTACGCAAGGTGACGAGTGTGTGCACGGGCTAAATGTGAAAATTTACCGGGTTTAGCTATGTAGATTCCTTCATGCTCTACTTGTTTTATCTCTTACTTGTTAATTGCTCTACATGTTTAGTTGAAGTTCTTATTCCATTTATTCCATATTTATTATTTAACCGTTGGATTCTTTACTTGAAGTTGTTATTCTTGGAATGAGTTCCAAGTGCTAGATATATCGGCTACTTACAACCTATTGTTGAGACGACCATGGATACATGCAGCTGGGGTAGTGGCTTCTACTCTGCACCAGACCGTGAAGTTCGAGTGGAATCACCAGGAGGTGATCATTCATGGAGATAGAAGCAACCCTATTTACACCAATCAGACCGTTCTAGTCATCGAAAACATGAGGAAGTTGGGCGGAGAAATATATCATCGCATTAAACGGTTAACGCAATTGAAATGGATCGATGGTGGAGCAACAAAATAGAAGTCATATTGTTGTGGACGGGATATGAACCAGGAAAGGATCTCGAAAAAAGATTCAGGGGATCACTAAACCCATACAACCACAGTATCATGGCACGACCTTTGGACTCGGATATGAATATACTGTGCAAGAATATCAGAATTGGACACCGCCTTGGCACGCCGATTACTATTCGCTGGAAAAACCCATACCAATTATGCACCAGATATTCCATCAGGCTGACATGATGTGGGAATTCGAGGAAGAAGAGATCTTGGTCGGTATGAGGAAGTTGTTTCTAGACGAAGAAGACATGGACTGCAGTGCAATTGTTGAGGAGAATGAGGAGGAAGACCTTACCATTCACACAATGGAAGAGGGAGTTGTTCTCAAGAATTGGACGGTCGCACCATCCCGGGCTCGCCGAGTTCCTAGGTAGCCTGGCAAATTAGCATGTCTTATTTTTAAATTGTTTTGAGCATTTAAGACATTTTTCAGAATCATATTTGAAATAATTACCCGAACCATCGAGTAGTACGTGTTGACATTTTAAAAGTTTTATTAATGCATTATTTCTTTTCATATTTATTATTATCTTTCTACATTCTTTTCAGCATAGTTATTACATATCCTGATGAACCTACCACTGTGACATGTAATGAGAAAAAGCAACATAAGGACAATGATTCAGAAGATCTAGAGGATGATGTAATACCTGAGAAAATTGTCATAGAAGTAGAGAATTTTGAAAACAAACCAAAGTCTAATTTGGAGGAAACTGAGGTCGTTAACTTAGGATATTATGAAACAGTCAAGGAAACTCGCATAAGAATCCATCTATCACCGATAGAAAAGGAAGAGTATATCAGTTTTCTAAAATAATGTGAGGGTATTTTCGCATGGTCCTACGACGATATGACTGGGTTGAGAACATCCATAGTAGCTCACAAGCTACCTACCAATACCATATGTCCACCGGTAAAATAGAAGCTCAGAAAGTTCAAGCCGAATATGAGTTTGAAGATAAAAGATGAGGTCACCAAACACATTAAAGCCAAGGTTCTCCGAGCGGTCGAATACGCGACCTAGTTAGATAACATTGTGCCATTTCCAAAGAAAGATGGGAAAGTTAGAGTATGTGTCGATTACCGAGATCTAAACATAGCATGTCTTAAGGATGATTTCCCACTGCCCAACATACACATACTAATTGACAACTGTGCCAAGCATGAACTCCAATCCTTTGTGGATTGCTTCGCAGGATACCATAAGATTTGGATGGATGAAAAGGATGCCAAAAAGATCGCATTTATCATGCCATGGGGAATATATTGTTACAAAATGATGCTGTTTGGTTTGAAGAACTATGGGGCCACCTACATGAGGGCCATGAAGACTATCTTCCACGACATGATACACAAGGAAATAGAGGTGTACATGGATGATGTTATAATCAAATCTAAAAGGAGTTCGGATCACATAGCAGACCTGAAGAAATTTTTTAATCGGCTTCAAAAATACAACTTGAAGTTGAACCCTGCAAAATGTGCCTTCGGAATCCCTGCTGGAAAATTGTTAGTTTTCATCATCAGTCGTCGAGGAATTGAGCTAGACCCGTAAAAAATCAAAGCTATCCAGGACTTGCCACTGCCAAAGGATAAGAAAGATGTGATGCGTTTTCTAGGGCCCCTTAATTATATCAGCCATTTTATAGCACATTCAATGGTGATATCTGAGCCAATCTTCAAAATGCTGAGGAAAGATGCTGCAACAAGCTGGACTGAATTATGACTGAAAGCCTTCGACAAATCAAGGAGTATTTTATCTAAACCACCCGTGTTGGTCCAACTAGAACCAGGAAAACCTCTTTTGCTTTATCTGTCTGTGTTGTATGGGGCCTTTGGTTGCGTTCTAGGACAACATGATGAAACTGGGAGGAAGGAGCAGGCAATATATTATCTTAGCAAGAAGTTCACGCCTTACGAAGCCAGGTACTCTTTGTTGGAATGCACCTGCTGTGCTTTGACATGGATAGCCTAGAAGTTAAGACATTATTTCTGTGCGTACACTACATATATCATATCAAGGATGGATCCGCTAAAATATATCTTTCAGAAGCCCATGCCTACGGGTAAGTAAGAAAAGTGGTAGATATTGCTGAGTGAGTTCAACATCATCTATTAAACTCAGAAGGCAGTCAAAGGGCAAGCATTGGCTGATCATTTGGCAGAAAATCCCATAGACGGAGAATACGAATCACTGAAAACGTATTTTCTCGACGAAGAGGTATCATTTGCCGGAGAAGATATTACCGAAGCATACGACGATTGGAGGATGTTCTTCGACGAAGCAGAAAACTTCAAGGAAGTGGGAATCAGAGATGTCTTAGTATCATAAACTGGTCAACATTACCTGGTATCCACAAAACTCAGGTTCCCGTGCACCAACAATATTGCAGAATACGAGGCCTGCATCTTAGGACTCAGGTTAGCCATCAACATGAACATTCAGGAGTTGCTGGTAATCGGAGATTCAGATCTATTGGTGCACCAGGTTCTAGGAGAATGGGCTACTAAGAATACAAAAATATTTCCATACTTTCATTGTGTACAAGAGCTGATCAAGATGTTCACAAAAATAGAATTCAAGCATGTTCCAAGGATTCAGAATGAATTTGCAGATGCATTAGCCACCTTGTCTTCCATGATAAAATATCCAGACAAGAATTTCATCGATCCTATCCCAATAGGAAGTTGCCAGCTTATTATGCTCATGTTGAAGAAGCGTTTGGCAGAAATTTGGGGTTCCACGACATCAAGGAGTACTTGGAAAAGGGAGAATATCCAGAGAATGCTACACACATTCAGAAGTGCACGCTTCGAAGATTGGCCAATCATTTCTTTCAAAGTGGAGGAATTCTGTACAGAAGGACTCCTAATTTGGGATTACTACGATATGAGGCATCTAGATTGCTTAAATAAATACATGACGGAACTTGCGGACCACACATGAACGGTTTGGTTTTGGCCAAGAAGATTATAAGAGACAGACTGCATAAAATATGTTCAAAAATGTAACCAATGCTAGATATATGCTGATATGATACAAGTGCCGCCCAACTAACTCAATGTAACAAATTCGCCCTAGCCTTTCTCTGCTTGGGGCATGGATGTCATCGTACCAATCGAACCCGCTGCTTCAAATGGACATAGGTTCATTTTGGTGGCTATAGACTACTTCACAAAATGGGTTGAAGCCGTGTCCTATAAGACTATGACTAAGAAAGTCATAGCAGATTTTGTCAGAGATCACATTGTTTGTCGATTTGGAGTACCTGAGTCAATCATCACTGAAAATGCCGCCAATCTCAATAGTGATATGATAAAAGCCATGTGTGAAACATTCAAGATCAAGCATCGGAATTCCACATCATACAGGCCGCAAATGAATGGAGTCATAGAAGCTGCCAATAAGAACATCAAGAAGATACTGAGGAAAATGGTGGACAATTTCAAACAATGGCATGAATATCTACCATTTGCTTTACTCGGGTATCAAACCACAATTCGTACATAAACTGGGGAAACTCCATATCTACTTGTTTACGATACTGAAGTCGTTATTCCCGCTGAAGTGGAAATCCCTTCCTTAAGAATCATACAAGAAGCCGAACTCAGCAAGGTAGAATAGGTAAGGAACCGGTATGAATAACTAGCTCTCATTGATGGTAAAAGAATGAACGCAGTGTGTCACGGTAAACTCTACCAGAATAGAATGGCAAGAGCTTTTAACAAAAAGGTTAGGTCAAGGCAATTCACACCGGGGCAATTGGTACTGAAATGGATCTTCTGACATCAAGATGAAGCAAAGGGGAAATTCTCACCCAACTGGCAAGGCCCTTACATGGTTAACCGAGTACTAATAGGAGGAGCACTTATACTTGTAGAGATGGATGGAGATATATGGCCAAAACCTATCAATTCAGATGCAGTCAAGAGATGTTATGTTTAAGATTATGTTCGCACTTTCTATGTTATGTAACCTGAACTACGCTTGACTTGATTCCCATTTAAGAGGGGATACGTAGGCAGCCCTGTAGGTTCGGTCACGTCATAATAAAATCTTCATTCCCCCTATGGTCATAAACTAGGGCAAGATCTCGAGCTCGCCCTATCTCATTATGTTTAATTTCCAAGGAATGTATCGTCAGAAGTATGCATTTAAACTGGGGCAAAATTTTGAGGAGCATCCTTAAAATTTCGAGTTAAGGAGGTTGCAATGTCTCAAAAGCGTGTCACAGTCGCCAATTCATCAAAATTGTTTACTCTTAGACATTATCACATATTTCAAATAACTACAAATGATTTATCACAAATGCATGTTTTCAAAATTTGTATTTTTCTACAAATAGTCAGACGCTACCCGGGGTGAGTCAAGCAAGACCTCAAGACAAGAGAAAAGGCAAAGCAAGGAATCGAGAGCACAAACCAACTTTCCCCCCTCCAAACTCACGATTTTTCTTTGGATGCAGGCACGATGGACGTAACAAAAACATCCGCAAATATATATAGACAACAAGATCACTATCTTCACACCGAAAAAAGTCGCCAAACACAAACGCATCAAGCTAAGAAATATTTTTCCCTCTCACATTCAATCATTGCTCTTCTTGCATAGGGCTAAGCACTGCCCTCATCACCGCATAAGGCTAAACATTACCTTTCTTGCATGAGACTAAACACTGTCTCCATTCTTTGCATGAGAATGAGCACTGTCTCTATTATTGCATAAGGCTATGCATTGTCTTTCCTTGCATGAGACTAAACACTGTCTCCATTCTTTGCATGAGACTAAGCACTGTCTCCATTATTGCATAAGGCTAAGCACTTTCTTTCTTTGCATGAGACTAAGTATTGTCTCCATTCCTTGCATGAGGCGAAGCACTGCCTTCATTATTGCATAAGGCTAAGAATTGCCTTTCCTTGCATGAGACTAAGCACTATCTCCATTACTACATAAGGCTAAACACTGAATTCCTTTATTGCATAAGGCTAAGCATTTCCTTTCCACACATGAGACTAAGCACTGTCTACATTATTGCATAAGGCTAAACACTGCCTTCCTCGCATGAGACTAAGCACTGTCTCTCTTTCTCTCACAAGGCTAAGCACTGCCTCCATTAATTCATAAGGCTAAGCATCTCCTTCCCTTGCATGAGACTAAACTCTGTCTCCGCTACACTGCAAAAGATTAAGCATTATCTCTTTTCTTCGCAATGGGCTAAGCGTTGCCCTCATCTCAAATAAGACTAAGCCTTGTCTTGTCTCGTTTTAGCGAATGACTAAGCATCACTTGTTTCCTTGATCAAGAGATCGATATTACCACACACTTGCATTTCATGGGCTGAAACACCGCCACATTGTCCGAAGGCGTCATATTCCAAAGGCACCATCCTCATAGCCTGAAGATACCTCGCCATGGCCTCAGGATCTATCGAAATTGCACATCATTATTCAAAGGCGTCATAGTCCATAGGCACTATCCTCATGGCCCGAGGATATCATTTCATTGCCTGCAAATCCCTTATCAAACACTTTATGGCCCAGGACATCATGGTCTAAGGACATCATCCGCATCTTCCAAAGACAACTCTTATGATTCGAAGTGAATTTGCATCATGTTTAAATTTTCGCAATAACCCATATATATTCGCATGCATCGCGTTTTAAGTTTTGCAGATAACTCGGGAGGTAACCGTTCTACAAACAAGAGTAATTCTCGCTCCAGTTTGCGTTCACAACGTTCACATCCTTCGATCACCTCAAACGCAACCGATGATTAGTAATTGATTACCTTTTGTTCTATAACCATTCAAATATCTGCCTTGCACATCTGTAACATTCAATTTGCATTCATAACCCCACCTGAAATTATATGTTACTCACGACACTATCCTACTCAAAAAATCCTTTTTCGAAACACACGACCAATCTTATAACAACTCCATCGGTTTTGTTCGCCGTTGAATCCAGAACTACACACGGCATAATTCCCGTAACACTAGTGATATGTAGACAACTCAAGAACTAGGGTTTGGCCCCACGTTTTTCAAAACACATCATTCCTCACGCACTTCGGACAAAATTGGTCATCACTTTCTTTACCCGTTAACTCTTTCGTCATTCCCGGATAAAGAGGGGCAGCTGTTGATACCCAATATTTCCCTCATATTTTTCAAAAAATATATATACTTTAAAAACATTATTTTTGCATCATTACTCAATATACAAGAGTCATACAAGTATTTTCTATAATCTTCCATAATTGTTAAAGCTTTAAAATTGATTGTTTTGCATTAAATTACTTGAATATGTATTAATTACCCCTTTAAATTATTTTGTGATGCTTTAATCAACCAAATTTATTATTTAAAACAACATATATGCTTTACAATATTTTATTTCATTTTATATAATTTCATTTGCATTGTTTGTGCTATTTACACATTTTTGCGATTAATTGCATTTTAATATTTTATTCAAAGTCAAAATAACTTTTATATGTTTACAACCTCTAGATATTATTTTAAAATGATTATTTTCTTCAATAATATTTTTTACACTTATTTAGATAATTTTTATTAATTTTGTTTTCCTTAATTCCTTTATTTATTAAAGCTGGCCCAAACCAGGCCATTTTTCGGATTAATTGCCGGCCCAAACACCCCACCTTAGCCCAATAACTCCCCAGACCAAATCAAACCACCCACTTTTAAATAACTCGGTTGTGACCCGTTTAAACAACCCGCCCCATTCCCTGTCGATACCGGTCGTTGATCTCAAATGATCAACGACCCATAACAATTCCCTACCTTTCCTTATATCCCCCTAACCTAAACCTTAGGTACATTCCCACCTAAATAGCCGCCTCTGAAACCTCTCCATTCCACTCGTCTATGAGAAACCCTAGCAGCCATACCCTCAAATCCTCTCCGAATCCGGCCCCAAAATGGAATCAATCCATGATTTCTTTACCTTATACGTTCTGTCATCTTGTTACTTACATGATTTTGACTTCACCTAGTACTCGCCTATTCTTGGCAAGTACCAGGCCTTGAGTTATGAACAATCGTCCTCAATCTTAGAGACTTAGATGATATTTCATCTATATACACTCACTACCAGATTATACGGGTCCGATTACCAAGATCCTCGGCCAATCTTTGATTTCCGTCAAACTAGGGTTTGAAATTTCAATTTGTTCCTTTACTAGTTCTATTATCGATTGCATGTGATTTTCTTTCCTTATTTTTGTTTGATTAACTATTTTCCATATTTGCTTACTCGATTTCTGTAACCCCTCCCAAATTTCCCTTTTGGACAGACTTTAAATCACCTTAAGAACTATTCTTTCACTATCATTTTATTATGTACTATTCTGAAATTGAGCTCTCGGCTGGCTGAAAGCCAAGTCCACCAAATTTTGTTCACCTTCCTCCAGTGCAAGCACCGCTGGGAGTCCATTTTGAGGTTCCTATGAACTCTGAAGCCCTGGTGAGTTGAGGTTTTACTGTCCTTCAATAATCACAGCTATTCTGATAATTTTTGAGTTTTCCATCCTTTGTTTAGTTTGTCTGCAATTGGTTAGTGCCTTATACTCTCGCACTTCTATTTTTTTCTGTTCGTGTTCGTGTTATGTGCATTAGTGCTATTTGGATTTGCCTGATTTAATTTTAATATTATTTCCTTCGTATACAATTCTACTTGTTTTAGCACTACTCTGTAGTTCCCCTAGCTTCAATTCTATGCGAGTTCTGATTTTAACTCACATGTGGATAGCTAAATTGATTCATGATGTCTGCATGATTCGTAATTGAAACCTGATTAATGGTTGTTGAACTTTGTTTTGATTTCTTGTACCAAAACCCTTATGAAACTATGTTCTTGCTCAAATTGCTTTCTTCATGTTGAATCCTTTATGCATAATTTGCTATTTCTCTGCGAGTCTATCTAAATAATTAGCCTAATATGCAAGCCTTAATGCATGCTCATTAGGTGTGTCCAACCTGAATAATTTCTAATCATTATGCTTATGAATATTTGGTTACTTATACCTGTTTCTTATTCTGAGTTTGGTTCCTTGCCCTGTTATGTACTATTATGATAACCAACTCATGCCCAAAATGTGTTCTAATTCCTGTTGAGATATTCATGCCAACTTTTATCTTCCTAGAGTTCTAATTTTAGCTATGACCTGTTCCCATGCTATTTGTAACTCTATTGTGTGATTTTCCTGACTTGCTCCATCCTTTGTTTTTTAGTATTAGTTAATACTTTTAAAGTAAATCTCATAATCAACATTTTTGCCTATATATGGCCAACTAATACAAGGTTTGATGCTTGTCTGTCCTATTAATTTGAAAAATGACATGTCTTCTGTTTACTATAAGTTCTACTGGTATTGTAACTAATATTCAGCATGTTCCAGTTTTCTTATCCTCTACTAAGTGATTGCTTGATCATAAACCTATTCTATTATGTTGTTTTCACTAGGTCTTCGTGTTAAAACTTTCATATGAAGGCTATGCTCTACTTATTCTTGTCTATGACTATATTAAATTTCCATGTTTAAATCTTGTGCCTAAAGGTCTTTTAGGCTAATTCTGAATCAATTTTGAAACGACCCAACATGTTGTTTTTCCTTCTAGAACCCTATTCCCCTAGATAAGACTCCTCATATGTGCTTTTACTGTTATATGACTTGCGGAGATGGTTAGTTCGGGATTTTGAAAGGTTCGGGTTGAAATCGGAACACTTGGTTCCTTAGTTGGCTTCAAAAAGGCTAAGTTTGACTTCGGTCAACATTTTGAGATAACGACCCTGGAATCGGGATTTGACAGTTTCAATAGGTTCGTATGATGATTTTGGACTTGGGCGTATGTTCGAATCGGGTTTCGGACGACCCCGGAGTGTTTCGGCACCAAATAGTGAAAGTTGGCTCTTTGAAGGTTTTAAAGTTCTTTAAATTTGGTTTGGAGTAGGTTTCGGAATAATTAATGTCCGTTTGGAATTTGGAGCGTGGTAATAGTTCTGTATGGTGATTTAAGACTTACAAGCAAAATTTTGTGTCATTCCGATCAGTATAAGTATGATTCGGCGCATTCGGGGAAATTTAGAAACTTGAAGTTCATATTTTGATCCGATTCAGTTTTGTGGTGCGATTTTTAGCTTCGTTGTTGAATTGTGTGTTTCGAGAGTTTGAGCAAGTCCGTATTATTTTTACACATTTGTTGGCTCTTTTGGACGAGGTCCCGGGGGTTCACGCATTCGCGAAGGGCAGACAAGGCAAGCCTTCGCGTTCGCGAAGGGCATTTTTGAGGCCGTAGAATTTCTCCTTCGCGAAGAAGGGGTCAGCAGTGCTGGGCAGAATTCCTTAAAAATGGGGCTCAGCCATTTTTAGCCCCATTTCTTCCATTCTTGGGCGATTTTGGAGCTTTTTGAGAGGAGAATTCACCTAGCAACTTGGAGGTAAGTTAATTCTATCTATTGTGAGTTAAATACATAGATTATGGGTAGATTACAACATGTAAATTGTGGAAATCAAGGGTTTAGATGAGAAACCTAGGTTTTGATAAAAATGAGATTTTAACCACGGAAATGGTTATGGAATGAGATGAAGATTGTATATTTGAGTTCTTGAGATTATGGGTAACGATTTCCTCCGAATATTTCCGAAATACGGGCACGTGGGTCCGGGGTGAATTTTAGGAATTTTATCAATTTGGGTTGGATAATTAATCTAATACTCTTATTTTGAATTGTTAAGCATGTATTAATTATTTTATATAACATATAGCTAGTTTCGGATTTTTCGGCACCAAGTTGAGGCTTTAACGCAAAATTTGTGACCGAAAAGTGAACTTTGAGACGAGGTAAGTATCTTGTCTAACCTTGTAAGAATAAATTTATCCCATAGGTGATTTAAATTAATAATTGTTGCTAATTATGGGGGCTACGTACGCACGAGATTCTAAGAGTCGGTGCGTAGCTACTAATTATGCTATGTCTGGGTAGTTTATGACTCAAATCATGAATTACTTACAATAATTGCATCCTTTATTTAATTAAAGTACTAGAATTATATTGGAAATTGTTAGAGGAAATAGTAAAAGACCGAAATTTCACATACTTGAATTTTTGTGCAAATTACTTGATTGTTAATAGAATTTTTACATCCTTATGTGTTAGCCTTATAATAACTTCTCATTCTGGAGGTTCATAAGATAATGTCCTCCTTTCTTGTGGAGCGGGCCGAACGCCTCAGTAGTATAGATACATCTATGGATCGTTCCGCACTTCCCTCAGCAGTGTACACGACACTCTGGATCGGTCCGTACGACCTCAGCAGAAATCGTGCTTAATAATAATAATTACACGATACCTTGACATCCTATTGCAGCTTGTGAAGATAATTGATTAATTGGAAATTATTGAATTTGAAAGAATTATTAATTCCTGCTTGTTAAGAAAATTATTGTTATTCACATAAACCATGTCTATTTAAATATTTCTATGTTAATATTATTGACCCATAGTGAGTGTCAAAGTCGACCTCTCATCACTACTTCTTCAAGATTAGACTTAATACTTACTGGGTACATGTTGTTTACGTACTCATGCTACGCTTGCTGCACTTTTTGTGCAGGATCTTAGGCAGGAACCTTAGGCAGTCCTACCAGTGCACACAGATGCTATCCCGAGGCCTAGTGGTGAGTTGCTTCTCCTGAGCCGTTCCGCAGCACCTAGTGTCTCCCTTTGTATTTGTTTTCTGTCTATTTTGTGTTCAGACAGTATTTTGGATTTCTTTTGTATAATATACTAGATGCTCATATACTTGTGACACTAGGTTTTGGCACACACACTAGTAGAATTGTAGATTAAGTACTTTCTTGGTTTTATTTAATTAGATATTTTTTTATTTTTCTTAAATCTTGAAAGTAAGAAGAGTTTAATTACTCCAAAATTTATTAAAAGAGAAAATATATGTTTAATTTACTAGTTGGCTTGACTAGCTGTGATTCTGGGCGCCATCACGACCTATAGGTAAAATTAGGTCGTGAGAACATGGTATCAGAGCACTAGGTTCACGTAGGTCTCACAAGTTATGAGCAGGCCTCATAGAGTTGAGCACTATGAGGCGATGTTCTCTGAGTTTGAGCAGCTCTAGCAGGGTCAGATGTGAGTGACCGACTATGAGGCGATATTCTCTGAGTTGTCTCGCCATGCACTTATAATACTACCTACTGATGCAGTGAGAGTACAGAGGTTTGTTGCGGGTTTGCACACTGGCATTCAGGCCACTATGGCCCAAGAGGTTGAGATTTGGACTTCATATGAGTTGGTTGTGGAGACAGCCGGAGGATTGAGGGGGTGCGTCAGTGTAGCCGAGAGCAGGTAATGAGAGATAAGCGGTTTAGATATTCTAGAGAGTTCAAAGTTGGCCCGTCTTGGGGTTAAAGTTCAGTTCGTGAGAGGTCAGTCCAGCAGGCCCCTGTACCCAGCACCACCGCCTCCTCGGGATGCTCCAGTGTGACCTTATTTCAGTGCTATGCCAGAGAGTTCTTACCGCCCACCAGTTATTCAGAGTTTTTCTAGTGGGTATTCAGGTCATCAAGGCCAGACCTCAGGTCAGCAGTCCACCGTACCGAGGGGTTGTTTCGAGTGTGGAGATTTCAATCACATGCAGAGATTCTGCTCCAGGCTTCAGGGTAGTCCAGTGCAGCAGGGTCAGCAGACTGTGATTACTGCACTAGTTGCTCCACCAGTTGTCCAGCCGCCTAGAGGCGGAGGGAAGGTGGGTAGGGGCCGTCCTAAAGGTGGAGGCCAGCAAGGTGGAGGCCAGTCAGGTGGCACACCAGCTAGGTTCTATGCTTTTTTGGCCAGACCATATGCAAAGGCCTCAGATGCCGTAATCACAGGTACTATTTCTGTTTGCGGCAAAGATGCCTCGGTATTATTTGATCCAGGGTCTACATATTCTTATGTGTCATCTCTATTTTCTCATTTCCTGGGTGTTTTTCGTGAGTACTTGGGTACTCCTTCTTATGTGTCCACTCATGTGGGAGATTCTGTTATTGTGGATCAGATCTACTAGTCCTACATTGTTACATTTTGTGGTTATGAAACTAGAGCATACCTTTTGCTACTTGAGATGACCGACTTCGAGATCATTCTGGGCATGGACTGGTTATCTTCATATCATGACATCCTAGATTGCCATGCTTAGACTATTACTTTGGCGATGCCAAAGTTGCCTATATTGGAATGGAAGGGTTCGTTTGTCAGTATATTTAGTCGGGTTATTTCCTTTCTGAAGGCTCGACACATGGGCGAGAAGGGTTGTTTGGCTTATTTGGCTTATGTTAGGGACACTATTGCAGAGACTCCGGCGATTGATTCAGTGCACATAGTCCGAGAGTTCTCCGATGTGTTTCCTTCTAACCTTCTTGGCATGCCACCAGATCGTGATATTGACTTCTGTATTGACTTGGATCCAGGTACCCAGCCTATATCTATCCTACTGTATCGCATGGCTCCGAAAGAGTTGAAGGAGTTAAAAGAGCGGCTTGAGGAGTTACTAGCCAAAGGGTTCGTCAGATCGAGTGTCTCGCCATGGGGTGCACCAGTATTATTCGAGAAGAAGAAGGATGGAACTATGCGGCTGTGTATTGACTATCGCCAATTGAAAAAAGTTACCATTAAGAATAAGTACCGGTTGCCGCGTATTGATGATCTATTTGACAAGTTGCAGGGTGTTAGGGTGTTATCTAAGATTGACTTGAGATCGGGGTACCATCAATTGAAGATTCAAGATTCTGATGTTTCGAACACTGCTTTCCGGACTAGATATGGTAATTATGAATTTCTGGTGATGTCCTTCAGATTGGCTAACGCCCTGACATCATTTATAGTTTTGATGAACAGGGTGTTCAGGCAATATATTGATTCGTTTGTCATTGTCTTCATTGATGACATTTTGATCTACTCGCGTAGTAAGGAGGAGCACGAGCAACATATGAGTGTGGTGATTCAGACCTTGTGGGAACAAAAGCTATATGCTAAGTTCTCCAAGTGTGAGTTTTGGCGAGACTCTGTAGCATTTTTGGGGCATATTATGTCGGGAGAGGGTATTAAAGTTGATCCCAAAAAGATCGAGGCAATTTAGAATTGGCATTGTCTCACTTCAGCAGTTGAGATCAGGAGTTTCCTAGGGTTAGCAGGCTATTATCGTCGGTTCGTGGAGGGTTTTTCATCTATTGCAGCCCCTTTGACCAAATTAACCCAGAAGGGTGCTCCGTTCCGATGCTCCAATGATTGTAAGGTAAGCTTTCAGAAGCTCAAGACAAGATTGACTACAACACCAATGTTAGTATATTGCGATGCTTCACGCATCAGCTTGGGTTGTGTATTGATGCAGGAGGGGCGAGTTATTGCATATGCCTCTCGTCAGCTAAAGCCCCACGAGAAAAATTACCCAGTACATGATTTGGAGTTAACTGCGAGTGTTCACGCTCTTAAGATTTAGAGGCTTTATCTTTATGGGGTGTCTTGTGAGTTTTACACTGATCATTGCAGTTTGCAGCATTTGTTCAAATAGAGGGACCTAAATTTGAGGCAGCACATATGGGTTGAGTTACTAAAATATTATGATATTACTATCTTGTATCATCTGGGCAAAGCAAAAATAGTTACAGATGCCTTGAGTAGAAAGGAGGAGAGTATGGGTAGTTTGGCTTTTATTTCAGCAGAGGAGAGGCCATTAGCTTTGGATATTCAGTCCTTGGCTAGCAGACTTGTGAGGCTGGATATTTTAGATCCCAGCCGAGGTATTGCATGTGTTGTTGCCCAGTCTTTACTATTCGAGCAGATCAAGGCTCGCCAGTTTGATGATCCCCACTTATTGGTCCTTCGAGAAACAGTACTGCGGGGTGGTGCCAAGGAAGTTACTATTGGCAAGGATGGTGTTCTGTTACTCCAGGATCATCTATGTGTTCCTAATGTGGATGGGCTGATGGAAAAGATCCTAGAGCAAGCACACAGTTCTCGGTATTCTATTCATCCAGGTGCTACAAAGATGTATCGTGATCTGGGACAACACAATGGGTGGTGACGGATGAAGAAGGACATAGTTGAGTATGTAGCTAGGTGCCTAAATTGCCAGCAAGTTAAATATGAGCACCAGAGGCCAGGTGGCCTACTTCAGCAGTTGACAATACCGGAGTGGAAATGGGAACACATTACTATGGACTTTGAAGTTGGGTTGCCGCGGACCTTGCGGAAGTTTGATGCAGTTTGGGTCATTGTTGCAAGGTTGACCAAGTCGGCACACTTAATTCCGGTTGTGACTACGTATATTTCAAAGAGGTTGGCCCAGATTTATATTCAGAAAATAGTTCGGTTGCACGGTGTGCCAATTTCCATCATATCAGATAGAGGCCCTCAGTTTACATCACATTTCTAGAGAGCAGTACAGAGTGAATTGGGGACCCGTGTAGAGCTCAGCACAGCCTTTCATCCGCAGACCGACGGGCAGTCGAAGCGGACAGTTCAGATTTTGGAGGATATGCTCAGGGCATGTGTGATTGACTTCGGAGGTCAGTGGGATCGTTTCTTGCTTTTGGCCGAGTTTTCTTATAACAACAATTACCAATCCAGCATCGAGATGGCTCCATTTGAGGCTTTGTATGGTCGGTGATGTCGTTCGCCCATCAGATGGTTTGAGCCTAGCGAGGCTAAGTTATATGGTACGGATTTGGTGAAAGATGCCTTGGAAAAGGTAAAGTTAATTCAGGAGCGACTTCGTACAGCACAGTCTAGACAAAAGAGTTACACGGATCAGAAAGTGCGTGATTTATCATTTATGGTGGGTGAAAAAGTTCTCTTGAAAGTTTTGCCGATGAAGGGAATCATGAGATTTGGGAAGAAAGGAAAGTTGAGCCCAAGGTTTATAGTCCCACTTGAGGTGTTGAGACGAGTTGGGGAGGTTGCTTACGAGCTTGCGTTTCCTCCCAGTCTATCGGGAGTTCATCCAGTTTTCCATGTATCTACGCTTCGGAAGTATCATGTCGACCTGTCACATGTGTTAGATTTCAGCACAGTTCAGCTAGATAAGATCTTGGGTTATGAAAAGGAACCAGTTGCCATTGTTGATAGACAGGTTCGTCAGTTGAGGTCTAAGAAGATTTCTGTAGTAAAGGTCCAGTAGAGGAGCCAACCATTCGAGGAAGCGACTTGGGAGTCTGAGGAAGACATGTAAAGCAGATATCCACATTTATTCAGCACTCCAGGTATAATTCTAAACCCGTTTGAGGACGAACATTTGTTAAGATGTGGAGAATGTAACGATTCAACTGGTTGTTTTGCCTTCTAGAACCTTTTTCCCCTAGATAAGACTCCCCTTATGTGCTTTTACTATTATATGATGTTACAACCCAAATTCGCATACCATAGATCACGTCGTAAGTTAGTCGATGTAAATCCAAGAAGAGATTATCTTTGAGATGATAAGAAGTTAATCCTATTGGTCTTAAACGATACAAGGGTGTATAAGAGTGGTTAACAAATATTAGAAGTTAAACGAATCAAGGATTTTGTAACCCGTATTTTCGGGTAACACTAGAGGTGATTAACTGTCCCAAGAGGTCTTGTTTTAATTTATTTGAATCATATAATATCCGCATCATAAGTCTTGAAGTCAAGCGAGTTATGAAACAAAAGTTGATAAAAGTTGTCGCAACTTAGGTTTATAATTTTACTTAAACTTTAGGTCAAATGTTACTGCATTTTTCTCCCAATGTGCTTAGAATTATGGGGTTATCTACCTATCAAATTGAAGATCTATGAGTCTAGTTTCCAACGCATTAAACCGTTCATTGATACGATCTCGGAATAGAGAGATATTCGCGTTTTCGCGAGAGTGCGCCAAGCTGCTCTCTATGGGGCCCACAAAGGCGGTTTAAGACATATGGACATATATAAGATACCTCAACCCTGTTTTAAGTCATTATTTTTCAGTATATTCAGACCTTATAACCCTAAAAACAGTCTCTCAAGGTTCTCTCATGATCCAAGACCCAAACAAAGGGCAAACAACACAAATCAAATGTCGGGAATCCCGTGGCGCTAGTAAGTTTCTTGGTCTTCTTGTTGTTGCTGCTTTTTGTGTTGTTCCAGCTCGTGTGGGAGGTTGTTTTAAGTGTTTTATGTCCTGTAAATACACCTTCAAGTTTTTAATATCAACCCTAGGTGATTTGAAGTCTTCTAAAGTAATTCTAGTGCCGAAAAACCCGAATTAATTGCTAGTTTCGCTTCCTTGTTCTTGTGGCAGAATTGAAGGGATATTTCGTGGAAAATTAAGGACAAATTGGAGTTGTTCTTTCTGTTTAAAGGTAAGGAATCTCTTACTCTATATATATTTAAGATTATCCAAGTTGCAGCTAAGTCGTTGAAGCTAGAACTTGTGAAATATATATCGAAAAGCTTGGTAGTAATGTTGTTGGTTGGTGGACTATTTTGGAGGCTCAATATGATTATTAATGATGTTGTTTGGGCTGTTTGGTGATTGTATTGACTTGTGGAAGTCATATAAATAGGGGAGGTGCTGTCCGTTTCATCGTAAAATAGGTTGTGGTCGATACATAATAGTTACGACGCTTAAACGATAATGATAGTGTCATTTGTCTTATTGTAGACTAAGGAGTCGTGATATTTGCATAGCTTGAGGTTGGGCAGTATATACAAGGTATGTGAGTCTATCCCCTTCATTCTTTTGCACGACTCCGATTGTACATAATGTAATGAACGAGCTCCCAAAGATACTCTACTCTTAGAAGCTAGCAGTACTTACATTGCTGCCCTTCTTATGAAACGATTGGTATTGATGTTACTTCTCTTATTCTTATATTATCAATGTTGTTGGTAGTTCCTGATTCTTATAAGTTTCTTGATGAAGAGTTAATCCTAATAACGTGTACGAAGGATACCGACCTTACGTCACTCCGAAAGGTTCAAAATGTGATTCCAATGAGTCCAGCATGCATCATATATATGTATCTATTTTACTCTACCGAGCCGCGCTATAGTTGGCCGGGTATGGCACCTATTGTGCAACCACTGATCAGTTGGGTTTTACCGAGCTCCACGTGGCCGGGTACGATTCTACCGAGCCCTATGATGGCCGGGTACGTTTTACCGAGCCTATTATGGCCGGGTACGATATGATGATGGTGATGCCCACAAAGGCGTATGTTTTAAAAGTTTATGTATATATATGTATGTATCATGTATTTCACGTCAGTAGCCCTCAGAGGTACCCAGATGTCACAGGTTGTATATTCTCTATCCCTGTTTACATTACTGTTCTTACTTATGCTTTCTTGCCTCACATACTCAGTACTTTATTCGTACTGACGTCCTTTTTATTTGTGGACGCTGCATGTCGTGCTGCAGGTCCTGATAGACAGGTAGACGTAGCTCCCCCACCACAGTAGGCTGTCCAGTTCAGCGGTTATTGGCGAGATCCCTTCTCCGGACTTGCCGTGGTCTTGGTATGCATTTTTGTTATAGACATTATGGGTATGTCGGGGCCCTGTTCCGGCAATGTTGTAGCACTTATGTTCCTTTAGAGGCTCATAGACAGGTGTCGACTTATGTATGGTTTAGAATGCCTTTTCGGCTGATTTTTGTTGTATAGTCTTTCATGGCATCATGATAGCTCGTACCTTATATATAGTTTCTTGACAGTCTTGTCGTCCCATGTTATGTATGTTCATGACATTATCTTTCATTGTTGGATGTTCATGATCCATGTCTACTATTTATATTGATCTTGTCGGCCCTTAAAGATAATAAGGAAGGTTAGATAAAATGTACGTTGGTGCTCGGCAAGTATGGCCCGGGTGCTAGTCATGACCCTCCAGTTGGGTCGTGACAAACTTGGTATCAGAGCAAGTCTGTCCTAGGGGATGTCTATGAGCCGTGTCTAGTAGAGTTTTGATTATGGATGTGTAGCGCGCCACATTTATAATCAGGAGGCTACGTGACATCTAGGGTTGTTACCTTCTTCCTGAATCTAGATCGTGCGTAGAGTTGAGTAGTAAGTGTTCATATCTAATATTCACCTTGTTTTCTTTTAGCGATGCCTTCGACTAGGAAGCAAGCAATTAGTAAACGGCTTGATATAGCTGTGGGAGAGGGTAACATTCAGGTGCCTCCAGCCAGAGCAGGCCAAAGTGAGGCTCAGAGTGAGATGCCGTCTCATACCTCTCTGTCTCCTCCCGAGGATATTAGGAGGCACCCAGTACATCCAGTTCCTCCGTCTGGCACTACAGACCATGATATGCGCAGTGCGGTGCAATTGTTGACTAGCTTGGTAGCTGCTCAGGCTCAGAGGCAGAATACCGGTGCTGCTGATAAACCGGTTAGTGCGAGAGTTCGTGATTTTATTAATCTAGACCCTCCAGTGTTTACCGGATCAGACCCCAAGGAGGACCCACAAATATTTATTGATCAGATTCATCGTACATTGCGGGTTATGCATGCTAGTGATACGGAGGCAGTAGAGTTGGCTTCTTATCGGTTACGGGATTTAGCGGTTTTCTGGTATGATAGTTGGGAGAGATCTAGGGGTCCGAACGCTCCTCCAGCCGTGTGGAAGGAATTTTCTGAGGCCTTTCTTCGTCACTACTTGCCAGTTGAGATACGACGAGCTAGAGCTGATAAGTTCTTGAACCTTCGACAGGGTAATATGAGTGTACGAGAGTATAGTATACAGTTTGATTCTTTAGCAAGGTATGCTCCCCATATGGTGTCAGAGATGAGTGATAGGGTGCATCTGTTCGTGAACGGGTTGGGACCACATCTGATAAATGAGTGCACAACAGCCTCCTTGGTAGAGGGCATGGATATTTCCCGTATTCAGGCTTATGCCCAGACCCTAGAGGATCGTAAGCGCCAGCAAAGGGCAGATAGGGAGCAGGATAGGGGCCATCATAAGAGGTCGAGATTTGTAGGGTATTCTGATGAGTTCAGAGGCAGTATCAGGCCCCAATCTTCGAGGAGTTCGGCGCCACCTGTAGCTAGTGCTCCTCCAAAGTTTCAGAGGCCTCGGTATGATCGATTTACCTATTCTTGTTCAGGTCAGAGTTTGAGGGCATCAGGCTCACAATTTCATAGAGATACTAGTCAGACTAGACCCCCAACACCTCGTTGTGATCAGTGCGGCAAGGCCCACGTTGGACTGTGCCGTCGAGGTTCCGATGCGTGCTATTCTTGCGGACAGCGTGGCCATATGATGCGGGATTGTCCTAATAGAGGAGGTGGTGGTATGGCTCAACCGACTGGATCTGTGTCTAGTTCTTCCTCATCAGTTCGACCTCCAACATAAGGTTTTCAACAGTCGACAGGTCGTGGTAGAGGTAGAGGTTCAGTGTCGAGTTCGAGTGGTGCTCAAAATCGAACCTATGCTCTAGTAGGTCGACAAGATCTCGAGTCATCTCCGGATGTTGTTACAGGTATATTGTCTGTGTTTTCTTATGATGTATATGCGCTAATTGATCCAGGATCTATCTTATCATATGTTACACCCTTTGTGGCTAACAAGTTTGGCATTGAACCTGAATTGATAAGTAAACCACTTGCGGTATCCACTCCGATAGGAGATTCTGTGATTGCTAGAAGGGTATATAACGGTTGCACTGTGATGATTTGTAGTCGTCAAAACTCGGCAAATTTATTTGAGTTAGAAATGGTTGATTTCGATGTGATAATGGGAATGGACTGGTTGGCCTCATGCTATGCAAATGTTGATTGTCGTACGAAGATGGTTAAGTTTCAGTTTCCTTGTGAACCCGCCATTGAATGGAAGGGGAACATTGCTACGCCAAAAGGTAGGTTTATTTCCTATCTTAAGGCAAGGAAGATGATCTCAAAAGGTTACATTTATCATCTTGTTCGCGTTAGGGATGCGGAGGCGAAGCCGCCTACTCTACAATTAATCCCCGTGGTCAATGAATTTCTAGATGTTTTCCCAGATGAACTCCCAGGCCTTCCTCCTGAAAGGGAGATTGAGTTTAGCATTGATGCATTGCCTGACACTCAACCGATTTCTATCCCTCCATATAGGATAGCCCCGGCAGAGTTGCGAGAGTTGAAGGCACAGTTGAAGGACTTGTTGGATAAGGGTTTCATTAGGCCTAGCACTTCACCTTGGGGTGCGCCAGTCTTGTTCGTGCGGAAGAAAGATGGGTCGTTAAGGATGTGTATCGATTATCGACAGTTGAATAAGTTTACAATAAAGAACAAGTATCCACTTCCAAGAATTGATGACCTGTTTGACCAACTCCAGGGTGCCAAGTATTTCTCCAAGATTGACTTGCGTTCAGGGTATCATCAGGTGAGGGTTAAGGAGAAGGATATTCCAAAGACGGCCTTCCGGACAAGATATGGGCATTTTGAGTTCTTGGTGATGTCGTTCGGGCTAACAAATGCCCCAGCAGCTTTTATGGATCTCATGAATAGTGTATTCAGGCCCTATCTTGATGTGTTCGTGATCGTATTCATTGATGACATTCTGGTGTATTCTCGTTCGGAGGCGGAACATGCGGGCCACTTGCGGATAGTATTACAGACCCTTCAGGATCATAAGTTATATGCTAAGCTCTCTAAATGTGAATTCTGGCTGAACTCAGTAGCATTCCTTGGCCATGTGATATCTGATGAGGGTATTAGTGTCGACACTCAGAAGATCGATGCAGTGAAGAATTGGCCGAGACCTACAACACCGTCAGAAGTCCGCAGCTTCCTGGGGCTAGCAGGATATTATAGGCGGTTTGTAGAAGGGTTTTCCTCTATATCAGCACCATTGACTAAGTTAACACAGAAAGCTACCAAGTTCCAGTGGTCTGATGCTTGTGAACATAGTTTTCAGGAGCTAAAGAATCGATTGACATCCGCGCCAGTGCTCACTCTCCCAGAAGGAACAGAAGGTTATGTGGTATATTGTGATGCCTCAGGTATAGGTTTGGGGTGCGTATTGATGCAACGTGGGAAGGTAATTGCTTATGCATCAAGACAATTGAAGAAGCATGAAAAGAATTACCCGACTCATGATTTGGAATTGGCTGCAGTAATATATGCTTTGAAGATATGGCAGCACTACTTATACGGCATCCATGTTGACATCTACACAGATCACAAGAGTTTACAATACATCTTCAAGCAGAAGGAGTTGAATTTGAGGCAGCGTAGGTGGCTTGAATTACTGAAAGACTACGATGTCGAGATATTGTACCATCCCGGTAAAGCTAATGTTATGGCAGACGCTCTCAGCCGTAAGTCAATGGGAAGCTTAATACATATTGAGGCAGGTAGACAAGGGTTGACCAAAGAGCTTCACCAGCTGGCCAATATGAGAATTAGATTGTTGGACTCTGATGACGGAGGTGTTACTGTACAGAATACATCAGAATCATCTTTGGTAGCCGAGGTAAAAGCACGGCAATATGAAGATCCTACCTTAGTAAGATTGAGAGAGGGAATTCAGCAGTGTAAGATTACAGCTTTCAAGATTGGAGGAGATGGGACACTGAGATACCAGGGCAGATTATGTGTACCTAGTGTGGCAGGGTTGCGATAGAAGATTATGATTGAGATTCACCAGTCCCGATATTCTATCCATCCTGGTTCGACAAAGATGTATCATGATGTTAAGGAGCAGTATTGGTGGGATAACATGAAGAAGTCTATTGCAGAATTTGTAGCCCAGTGTCCTAATTGTCAACAAGTAAAGATCGAGCATCAGAAACCTAGTGGATTGATTCAGAATATAGAGATTTCGACCTGGAAATGGGAGGTGATTAATATGGACTTCATTATTGGATTACCTAGCTCTTATCATAAGTTTGACTCCATCTGGGTGATAGTTGATCGACTTACAAAATCTGCCCATTTTCTGCCAGTTAAGACAACTTACACGGCTGAAGATTATGCGAAATTGTATATCAAGGAGATTGTTAGGCTTCATGGTGTGCCGGTATCTATTATATCAGACTGAGGAGCTCAATTTACGGCTAACTTTTGGAGGTCTTTTCAGAAGGGTTTAGGCACACAAGTAAATCTCAGCACTGCATTCCATCCGCAGACTGACGGACAGGCTGAACGTACCATCCAGATGCTTGAAGATATGCTACGAGCATGTGTTCTAGATTTCAAGGGGAATTGGGATGACCATCTGGCACTTATAGAATTTTCCTACAATAATAGCTACCATTCCAGTATTAAAATGGCCCCGTATGAGGCACTGTACGGGAGGAGATATAGATCACCAGTTGGATGGCTTGAAGTCGGTGAGACAGAATTATATGGGCCAGATTTGATTCACCAAGCCATTGAGAAGGTGAAAATGATACAAGAGCGACTGAGGACGGCACAAAGCAGGCAAAAGTCTTATTCCGACGTCCGACGTCATGATCTGGAATTTGAGGTTGGTGATTGGGTTTTCCTGAAGATCTCGCCGATGAAGGGTGTTATGCATTTTGGGAAGAAGGGTAAGTTGAGTCCGCGGTATATTGGGCCGTACAAAATTCTTCGACGAATTGGACAGGTTGCTTACGAGTTAGAATTGCCATCTGAATTGGAATTTGTCCACCCGGTATTCCATGTATCTATGTTGAGGAAATGTATTGGAGACCCTTCTCGGGTCGTCCCTATCAAAGATGTACAAGTTACAAAGGATCTATCATATGATGAAGTGCCAGTGGCTATATTAGATCGACAAGTCCGCAAGCTGAGAACAAAGGATGTAGCTTCCGTGAAAGTATTATGGAGGAACAAGAATATAGAAGAAATGACATGGGAAGCAGAAGAGGAGATGAAGTCTAAATACCCTTACCTATTCCAGAGTGAAGATAACGAGGATGCCGGGGGAAAGAAGGACGCATTATAAGGTGAAACGGCTCTATGAGATAAGCAATAGCTTGTGAATACTCTTTTTTTTAATACAAAATGGTGATATGCAGATAATGTACATATCCATAATGCTTTGTATAGTCTTGTAAGGCCATAGGTTGGGTTTAACTGCTTGCAAGTTTGGCTAGTGTCCATTTTATGGGGGAAACTCAGCCGGAAATCTCCGTCGGAATCCACGATGAGTTAGACACCCCATAAACCCTTACATTCGAGGACGAATGTTCCTAAGGGGGAGAGGGTGTTACAACCCAAATTCGCATACCATAGATCACGTCGTAAGTTAGTCGATGTAAATCCAAGAAGAGATTATCTTTGAGATGATAAGAAGTTAATCCTATTGGTCTTAAACGATACAAGGGTGTATAAGAGTGGTTAACAAATATTAGAAGTTAAACGAATCAAGGATTTTGTAACCCGTATTTTCGGGTAACACTAGAGGTGATTAACTGTCCCAAGAGGTCTTGTTTTAATGTATTTGAATCATATAATATCCGCATCATAAGTCTTGAAGTCAAGCGAGTTATGAAACAAAAGTTGATAAAAGTTGTCGCAACTTAGGTTTATAATTTTACTTAAACTTTAGGTCAAATGTTACTGCATTTTTCTCCCAATGTGCTTGGAATTATGGGGTGATCTACCTATCAAATTGAAGATCTATGAGTCTAGTTTCCAACGCATTAAACCGTTCGTTGATACGATCTCGGAATAGAGAGATATTCGCGTTTTCACGAGAGTGCGCCAAGCTTCTCTCTATGGGGCCCACAAAGGCGGTTTAAGACATATGGACATATATAAGATACCTCAACCCCGTTTTAAGTCATTATTTTTCAGTATATTCAGACCTTATAACCCTAAAAACAGTCTCTCAAGGTTCTCTCATGATCCAAGACCCAAACAAAGGGCAAACAACACAAATCAAATGTCGGGAATCCCGTGGCGCTAGTAAGTTTCTTGTTCTTCTTGTTGTTGCTGATTTTTGTGTTGTTCCAGCTCGTGTGGGAGGTTGTTTTAAGTGTTTTATGTCCTGTAAATACACCTTCAAGTTTTTAATATCAACCCTAGGTGATTTGAAGTCTTATAAAGTAATTCTAGTGCCGAAAAACCCGAATTAATTGCTAGTTTCGCTTCCTTGTTCTTGTGGCAGAATTGAAGGGATAGTGGAAAATTAAGGACAAATTGGAGTTGTTCTTTCTGTTTAAAGGTAAGGAATCTCTTACTCTATATATATTTAAGATTATCCAAGTTGCAGCTAAGTCGTTGAAGCTAGAACTTGTGAAATATATATCGAAAAGCTTGGTAGTAATGTTGTTGGTTGGTGGACTATTTTGGAGGCTCAATATGATTATTAATGATGTTGTTTGGGCTGTTTGGTGATTGTATTGACTTGTGGAAGTCATATAAATAGGGGAAGTGCTGTCCGTTTCATCGTAAAATAGGTTGTGGTCGATACATAATAGTTACGACACTTAAACGATAATGATAGTGTCATTTGTCTTATTGTAGACTAAGGAGTCGTGATATTTGCATAGCTTGAGGTTGGGCAGTATATACAAGGTATGTGAGTCTATCCCCTTCATTCTTTTGCACGACTCCGATTGTACATAATGTAATGAACGAGCTCCCAAAGATACTCTACTCTTAGAAGCTAGCAGTACTTACATTGCTGCCCTTCTTATGAAACGATTGGTATTGATGTTACTTCTCTTATTCTTATATTATCAATGTTGTTGGTAGTTCCTGATTCTTATAAGTTTCTTGATGAAGAGTTAATCCTAATAACGTGTACGAAGGATACCGACCTTACGTCACTCCGAAAGGTTCAAAATGTGATTCCAATGAGTCCAGCATGCATCATATATATGTATCTATTTTACTCTACCGAGCCGCGCTATAGTTGGCCGGGTATGGCACCTATTGTGCAACCACTGATCAGTTGGGTTTTACCGAGCTCCACGTGGCCGGGTACGATTCTACCGAGCCCTATGATGGCCGGGTACGTTTTACCGAGCCTATTATGGCCGGGTACGATATGATGATGGTGATGCCCACAAAGGCGTATGTTTTAAAAGTTTATGTATATATATGTATGTATCATGTATTTCATGTCAGTAGCCCTCAGAGGTACCCAGATGTCACAGGTTGTATATTCTCTATCCCTGTTTACATTACTGTTCTTACTTATGCTTTCTTGCCTCACATACTCAGTACTTTATTCGTACTGACGTCCTTTTTATTTGTGGACGCTGCATGTCGTGCTGCAGGTCCTGATAGACAGGTAGACGTAGCTCCCCCACCACAGTAGGCTGTCCAGTTCAGCGGTTATTGGCGAGATCCCTTCTCCGGACTTGCCGTGGTCTTGGTATGCATTTTTGTTATAGACATTATGGGTATGTCGGGGCCCTGTTCCGGCAATGTTGTAGCACTTATGTTCCTTTAGAGGCTCATAGACAGGTGTCGACTTATGTATGGTTTAGAATGCCTTTTCGGCTGATTTTTGTTGTATAGTCTTTCATGGCATCATGATAGCTCGTACCTTATATATAGTTTCTTGACAGTCTTGTCGTCCCATGTTATGTATGTTCATGACATTATCTTTCATTGTTGGATGTTCATGATCCATGTCTACTATTTATATTGATATTGTCGGCCCTTAAAGATAATAAGGAAGGTTAGATAAAATGTACGTTGGTGCTCGGCAAGTATGGCCCGGGTGCTAGTCATGACCCTCCAGTTGGGTCGTGACATATGACTTGCGGGGATGGTTAGTTTGGGATTTGGAAGGGTTCGGGTTGAAATCGGAACACTTGGGTCCTTAGTTGGCTTTAAAAAGGATAAGTTTGACTTTGGTCAAAATTTTGAGAAAACAACCCCGTAATCAAGATTTGATGGTTCCAATAGGTTCGTATGATAATTTTGGACTTGGGCGTATGTTTGAATCGGGTTTCGGATGACCCAGGAGCGTTTTGGCACCAAATAGTGAAAGTAGGCTCTTTGAAGGTTTTAAAGTTCTTTAAATTTGATTTGGAGTAGGTTTCGGAGTAATTGAGGTCCGTTTGGAATTAGGAGCATGGGAATAGTTCCGTATGGTGATTTAAGACTAACACGCAAAATTTGGTGTCATTCCGATTAGTATAAGTATGATTCGGCGCGTTCGGAGGAATTTAGAAACTTGAAGTTCATATTTTGATCCAATTTGTTTTTGGGGTGCGATTCTTAGCTTCGTTGTTGAATTGCGTGTTTTGGGAGTTCGATCAAGTCCGTATTATGTTTATATACTTGTTAGCGGATTTTGACGAGGTCACCAGAGGGCTCTGGCTAGTTTTGAACCACCCGGAGCTAAGTTGGAAAAATAAGAAATTCAAGTTCTAGTTTCCTTCTTCGCGAACATGGAAGGACTCTCGCATTCGCGATAAAGGAAATATGGGGCTGCGCAATTGCCCTTCGTGTTCACGTGAAAGGTGACGCATTCGCGTTCGTGTATAAGGGGCTTGGACCAGGGTGAAATTACCCTACGCGCTCGCGAAGGGGCTCATGCGTTCGCGAAGGGAAGACCAGGCAAGCCTTCGCATTCGCGAGACCACTGTCGCGTTCACGAAGGGCATTTTTGAGGCAGTGGAATTTTGCATTCGCGAATGCGAGGCACTTGTCACGTTCGCGAAGAAGGGGTCAGCAGTGCTGAGCAGAATGCCTTAAAAACGGGGCTCATCCATTTTTAGCCCAATTCCTTCCATTCTTGGGCGATTTTGAAGCTTTTTGAGAGGAGTATTCACCTAGCAACTTGGAGGAGGTAATTTAATTCCATCTATTGTTAGTTAAATACATAGATTATGGGTAGATTATAACATGTAAATTGTGGAAATCAAGGGTTTATATGAAAAACTTAGGTTTTGATAAAAATGAGATTTTAACCACGAAAATGGTTAAGGAATGGGATGAAAATTGTATATTTGAGTTCTTGCGATCATGGGTAACAATTTCCTCTGAAAATTTTCGGAATCCGGGCACGTGGGCCCGAGGAGAATTTTAGGAATTTTATCAATTTGGGTTGGATAATTAATCTAATACTCTAATTTCGAATTGTTAAGCATGTATTAATTATTTTATATAACATCTGGCTAGTTTCAGAGTTTTCGGCACCAAGTTGAGGCTTTAACGCAAAATTTGTGATCAGAAACTGAATTTTGAGATGAGGTAAGTCTTTTGTCTAACCTTGTAAGAGGAAATTTACCCCATATGTGATTTAAATTAATAATTATTGCTAATTGTAGGGGCTACGCGCGCACGAGGTGACGAGAATTCGTGCGTAGCTTCTAATTATGCTATGTCCGGGTAGTTTATATAAGGCCCCGTGAAATTTTTCCAAAAAATCGGGGTTTTGTGATGCCGGGGTTGGCGTGGAGGTTAATAATTGAACAGTGCGCTGGGGAGTTGAAGGAAAATATTTGAAGAAATAGGCATTTCTGCGCCCCATTATGCGGACACATAATCACTCTGCGGGCTGCAGAGTGAGATAGTCTTCTGGGCCATTTTTGATGTCAATTTCGCCGCCCATTATGCGATCGCATAACCATTTCGCGGGCTGCACTCTGATCGGATACTGAGGTTTGAGATTTTTGCGGAGGGAGGTTCTGCGATGCATTATGCAACCGCAGAACAGGTCTGTAGGCCGCATAACGACAGCAGACCCAGATAGATTTTTCCAGTTGTTTTGGCTCCAAATTGTGTGGCCGATATGCGGACCTCATATCCATTATGCGGTCGCATATGCGATCGCAGATCCTGTCTCTGGGCTTCATTTTTGTGGTTTTTAAACCTGACCCTATCTCGTTAAAACATATGCCATGGTCCATATTTGAGCATATTTCTGATACATTTAGAGTGATAAAGAATGCTTAGTGTGGGGAGTAACCTTCAACCTAATATCCAACAATTCTCGCTCAATCCTTGAAGATTATCAAGAAAGTCCTCATCTTAAAAGAAAGAATATATACCCTAGCAAGATGATTTTTGGGTGTGGGAGTTGTTATCGTGCATGCATGTGATATCAAAGAATGTGGGAAGGTTGTAAGCTAATGATGGCAGAGAATGGGTTAGGGGAATGATGGAATCTTTCCTAAAAGGGCCTTCAAAACCTCACTGCACACCTAGTGCTTGATAATATGCTCAAATGAGCTAGAATCATTATCATATTCCTATTTTTGGTTCAACTTGTTATATTTCTAAAATAGACTGAAGTTGCTAAGAATTCCGGAGCGTTTTAAAGGTTTAAGGAAGCTCAATTGAGGTATGTTGACTAAATTCCTATCTTAGAATCGAATTCCACGGTGTTCATGTAAGTTATGAAAGACCTTAGTTGATCATTATGAAATCGGTTATCCCGAGTAATCTTGTGTTGAGAGATACATGTTCAATGTGTGTTTCAAATGAATTTATTCATGATGTGTTATGTTTTGAGTATATATATATATTTAAAGTGTGGCTGTGTGTGTTATAATTGTTACGATTTCAAGTTATACTTGAGTGACAGTTATCATGCCAAATTATGTGAACAAAATCTCTATATATGTCTAAGTCTCTTAATTGCTCTCATGTGTACCTAAAAGCCTTGAATTGAAGAGTCTTGTGGTCGATAATGGTAATGGTGTGTGAAAATGAAAAGGGGAGCATGAAATATGAAATTCGGCCAAGTGCCAAGAAAAGTATAATTGTGACCATAAGTGCCGATGAATTGAATTAATATGAAAGAAGTATGATGTGAGATGATTGACTGAAAAAGGTAATGTCTTGGGTGAGACGGCTTAGCCGATCGGGCCGTGATCGGACGCCATGCCGCACACATGGTGGTGACTGTGCTGGAAATGATAATTGAAATTGTAGTTATGGTTGATGTCTCAAATGAGATGACCTAGCCGGTCGGGTCGTGATCGAACTCTGTGTAAGAATACGGTGGTTTGTGAATTATGGTATATCGACTCTAAAGATCACCCAACCTAATAACATGGAAATTGAATTAAAAACTTATGTGATCCTTAACTTGATGGTTTAGTATTATTTGAACCTCTTATTGAATTCTTGATTGTTCCCCCCTTGTATTATTATTCATTCTATTGAGATGGTGCTTAGTTTTACATACTAGTACTATTCGACAGTACTAACGTCCCCTTTGCCGGGGGTGCTGCATCTTTAAATGGATGCAGGTGGTTCCATAGCAGGCCGTGTTGATCAACGATACTGGCACATCCTCTTCCCAACAGACTTGGTGAGCCCCACTTCATCCCGAGGTCATGTAGTGTACCTTTTGTTGATATCATTACTACATTTTGAGGTATAGCAGGGGCCTTGTTACCGGCACCGTAGAAATAACATGGGTTATACATGGGTGCTAAAGGAACAATTGAAGGATTTGTTAGAGAAGGGTTTCATCCGACCGAGTATGTTACCATGGAGCACACCGGTTCTCTTTGTGAGTAAGAAAGATGGGTCACTAAGGATGTGTATTGACTATCGACATCTCAACAAAGTTACAATAAAAAAACAAGTACCCATTACCAAGAATAAATGATTTGTTTGATCAGTTACAGGGCGCTAGGTACTTCTCCAAAATTAATTTATGGTCCGGGTACCACCAATTGAAGATCAGGGAGCAGGATATTCAGAAAACAGCTTTTAGGACTCGGTATGGGCACTTTGAATTTCTGGTAATGTCTTTTGGGCTAACAAATGCCTCGGCGGATTTTATGGATCTTATTAATCGGGTTTTCAAGCCTTTTCTCAATTCCTTTGTCATAGTATTCATTGATGATATTCTTGTGTATTCACGGGGTCGAGAGGACCATGCTGATCATCTCATGGCAGTTTTGCAGACTCTTCATCGGCACCAATTGTACGCGAAATTTTAAAAATGTGAATTTTGGCTCGAATCTGTCACATTCTTGGATCATGTTGTATCCACAGAAGGAATTAAGGTCGATCCTCAAAAGATTGCAGCGGTGAAGAATTGGCCTAGACCTACGACACCAACCGAGATTCGCAGTTTCTTGGGTTTAGCAGGGTATTACAGGATATTTGTGGAGGGTTTCTATACTCTTGCCTCTCCGTTGACTAAATTGAATCAAAAAGCGGTTAAGTTCCAATGGTCCGATACTTGTGAAAGGAGCTTCCAGGAGTTGAAATCAAGATGGATTACGGCGCCGGTGTTGACCCTGCCAGGGGGTACAGATGAGTTTGTGGTATATTCCGATGCTTCAAGGATTGGGATTGGATGTGTATTAATGCAACACGGAAAGGTTATAGCTTAGTCTTCTAGACAACTCAAGAATCATGAAAAGAACTATCCAACACATGACTTAGAACTTGCGGCGGTGGTTTTTGCATTGAAGATTTGGCGTGATTATTTGTATGGTGTCCATGTGGATGTATTCACGGACCACATGAGTCTTCAATATATTTTCAAACAAAAGGAGCTGAATCTGAGGCAGAGAAGATGGTTTGAGTTACTCAAGGATTACGGCATCGATATTCCATGTCACCCAGGGAAAGCCAATGTCGTGGCTGATGCTCTTAGCCAGAAATCTATGGGTAGTTTGGCTCACTTGGAGGCATATCGAAGGCTATTGGCCAGGGAGGTTCACCAGTTAGCTAGCTTGGGAGTTCGTCTTGCGGACTCTAGTGAAGGAGGGGTAATTGTGCACAATAGGGCTGAATCATTGCTCGTTGTGGAAGTCAAAGAGAAGCAATACAACAATCCATTTTTGGTGAAACTGAAGGAGGGGATTCAAAAACATAAAACTATGGCTTTTACTCTTGGCATGGATTGTCGCGCCCCGTTTTCTCGCGGAAGCGGGCCTCGACGTTGTGACAACGCTTTTAAATGGGTGGTATTAAAAGATGATAGTCGCCACCTAACAATTTTTAAGGTGCGTTAGGGCACCTATTATGCAGATAACTCTGTGTGACTAGTCAACGCCACCAAAAATCGGGTAAGGGCTCAAATTACCTCAAAGATAAGGTGTTAGGCACTCTTCGAGGTCCACAACTGTGGGTCCCGGCCGAACTTAAAACTATGTGGATTATGATTAGGCAAGATGATCAAAGAGAATGAAAGGTCAAAGAGTTTTAGTATAACACAATGAGAATTGATAGAAATTTTAAGAGCTACAAGGATATAACTATAACGGTCTATATATAAAGAAAAGGGGGGGGGGGGGGTTCATAAGGTTTTTAGCCAAAAGAATCACCCCGTGCAACATAAATAATACTTCGCAAATCCCTTGAGATAGGGAACTACTCATATTATTCAGCGGGCATAGACTATCATATCCTGCTACCCGATTACTATGTTAAAGTTGTTTACCTAAAGCGAGCTAGTTCAATTCTAAGTCGTACCCTATGCGTGCTCTACCCGTCCCATGCATATGGTCCACAAGGCATTGGACCTCTATTTAGGTGGTTCTAGACTATACTTAGGCTGCTCGAAATGATAAAAGTAAGTGACATACAAAACAAGTAGGACTTCATATAAAGGCAGTTAAAGGCTCAAGTTAGCCTCCACACTTAGACAACGAATGCATGCAAGAAGATTCAATATTATGAATAAGCAGTTTCAGAATTGAAGCAAATTAAAGTCATTAAGCCCCTATAGACATGGTTTCTACGTGACTCTGAATTCCAACATTATTGCTCTTAGTGGCTTAGGTGAAAGGAGCAATAAACTATTTGCAAGCTTAGAGCTATTAGCGCCAATTTTATAGATATGCGTCTTAGGAAGGTGACATGGTCCTATAGGCATGATTTCTAATAGTGGCATAGTTAAGCAATGAAACCGTGTTTGAGAGTCCAACATTAACATGTTGATCTCATAACCATTTTAAGTGAGTGATAATACCCTATAGGAAGGATTTCTAACGATTGACAATGGAAATTGATTTTTTCTACTTAGCCCCTATAGGCATATTTTCTAGACGAGCAATATGATAACAATAGCAATAGCAAATTAGCTAATTAAAGTCCTACAGGCATGATTTCTAGATGAAGATCGGTAGAACATAAGCTAGTATAATCCTATAGGCACGATGTCTAGTAACACATAGTAGTAGACATAGGAATAAATAAAGTACTTAAGCTCATGCTTTGATAGTAAACAAGTTGTGTGAGTGCGTGATTCCTCTAATGGCATGATTTCTACTAGTGTGCATGGAGAATAAAAAACATATATGGCAGGTTGATAACATGTAAATCATGCGAACCCTATAGACATGTTTTCTAGCCTTTCATGTAAACCTTAGAATATACCCATTTCCCCAATTTCACTAACACCCCAAATTGTTTATTATTACAAATTATTACAGGGCCAAAGAATGTAAATATAAATATTACACAAGAAATAATAGTAGGCCTACAGCAGGCCCAAAAGGAGACACCCAGTATTGCCTGGGCCTTCAACAAACTCTTTCTTCGCAAATGGGATGCTCAGATCCAAACAAGGGACTATACCCATCAACATAGCCCCAAAACCATAGAGGAACTCAGACCAAACCAAATAGTGTGTCAGAGTTCACAAAGGTCTCAAATGGACCCCTAGCATTGCTCACACTAGGGAGGTTAATAGAGAGAGTTTTGCTGGCCTTGGCTTTCAACCAGCCAAGAGTGATAGATTCAGAATAGTGTAAGTAACAAATGAGAGTGAGAGAACAATGATCAAATAATAGAACTTGAAGAGGTGCATTTATATTCAATTGACCATATGACCCAAATATTAGATTACACAGAAATCACTTAAACAAACCAGTTTGCATATTATACAAATAATATGAGGAAGAAAAGCTAAATGCCGGAAAGAGCTCAAGCTCCAGCAGCAAAGAGAAGCAGACATGACAGGGGTAATTAAACAAAGAACATTCAAGCAAAGAGAATCAACAAAATTCAAAGGACATGTTGATATCACAAGTTCAAGCGCTTAATAGATGAGACAGAAAACATTTTTTGTAGAAAGCAGGGGAATCAGGTTTTCTGAGATTACTACCATACAAAGGCACACAATGCCAAGCACTAACTTAAAGGAGTTAAAACCTAGAGGGTTCAAATTATTTTAGGCATCCATCACAATATCAGAAAGACAGACATGCCAACTTACATTATGACAAAAACAGTATCAAACATTGTAAGGAAACACAAATAAAGATTTCTACTCTAAAGGTCCCAACTAATCGCTAAAGATACAGGATTAAGCAGACCAAAGGCATAGTGAGTGCAAAATAGCATGGGAGCAGGTCACAGATAGAGTGAAGGTCTCAACATAGATTAGAGTATATTTTATTACAAGAATTTAGAATAAATTAGGGAAGTAAAGGTAAATACTCAGATACTAACATACGAGCTTAAGAGAGTCCAAATTGTTCCAGTTAAGCAAGTACAAATAACATATCTTAGAACTGGAAATTTCAAGTAAAATCAAATGCTAAAGAAGTTCACATCATAAACAAGTTCAATTCTAACAAGGTTGCACGTAGAGACAGCCTAGAAACACATTAGATCATGGAATTTCAGAGGTGTGATTACACAAGACATGAACATAGAAGAACAAAATTGTAAAAAACAAAGACAAGAGACTTACAAGTTACCAGTTGAATAAACAGACAACAAGAAAGAACAAACTCTACAGTACTCTGAATACCAATAAAGAACAAGAACCCAGAATCTTAATGCGTCAGAGTTCCCAAGGGCTTCAGATGAACCCCGGGCAGTGCTCGTACCAAAAAAAGTTAAAAAATTGAATTTCGGTGGCCTCGTCTTTCAGCCGGCCAATAACTAAAGTATAGAACAATAGAATGAGAGAATAATAGAACAACAACTTTAGTTTTTAGTGAATCTTCTGATTTTCCATCGTCCCATTCAAAGGGGAATGGGGAGGGATTTATATAGTGGTTAAATCAGACGAGTAAATAGGGAAAGAAGTCAATCAAACATAAACAAGGAAAGAAAAAATATACATGCAATCATAAAGCGATCAGTAAAAGAAAGAAATCAAAAATCACACCCTAATTAGGGTTCAACGTTTGAAAATCTGTCTACTGGTATGAGAAATCAACTATTCTTCCGTGTATATGGACGGGATATTGTCTAGATCTTAGCGATTGAAGTTGAACGCGTACAAATCTAAGAGAAGGTACTTTCCAAGTTTAGGAAAGTACTAAGTGACACCATAGTCTTGCAAGTAATACTGAGGTAACACGTAAAAGGTAAGAAAATCACAAATGGAATACATGATTGAGACGAATTCGGAGAAGATTGAGGGGGAGGCTAAGGCTTTTGAAGGAGGGAGGAGTGTTTAGAGGCGGCTGATGAAGGGAAATGGGGATTAGGGTTTGGATGAGGGGATATAAGGAGAGTGGGGGTTTTAATTCGGGCCATTGGTAATTTGAAATCAACGGCCAAGATTAAGAGGAAGGTGGGGCGGGTCATTATAAACGGGTTATGCCCAGATTTTTAAAGGGTCATTTGAGCTGCTGGGGATATTGGGCTAGGGGTTCGTTTGGACCTTAATTGGTCCGAAATTAATCCCAAAATGGGCTAGATTTTAAAATAGGAAATTAAGAGGAAAATAATTTAATAAAAAATAGTTAAATAAATTATAAAAATGCTGTTTATGCAAATTAATACTTTAAAAAAATAGAAGAAGATTATAAAAATGTAAGATACTATTTTGACCTTGAATAAAATGACAAATGCAATAAAAATTGTAAAATATAGGCTATATTTGCAAGATTGTGCAAATAGCTTAAAAATACTAATGTAATTATATAAGAATGAAGTAAAAACATTTGAAACGTGTATTATAGATGCAAAAAATAATAATTTTAGGTAATTAAGTCATCACAAAATAATTTCAAGAAGTAATTAATAAGTATTCAAGTAATTTAAATGTAAGAAAAAATCAATTTCAAAAATCTAAAAATTATGGAAAATCATAGAAAGTGTCTGTATAGATTTTATAAACTAAATAATGGTGCAAAATGATGTTTTGAAAGGTATATATACTATTTGAAAAAATATGAGGGCAAAATTGGGTATCAACAGCTGCCCATCTTTACCTGGGAATGATGAAAGAGTTGCCGGGTAAAGAAAATGATGACCAATTTTGGCCGAATTGAATGAGGAATGATACGATTTGAAAAAATGGGGGCTGAACCCTAGTTCCTGAGTTGCCTACATATCCCTGGAGTTACGGGAATCAGGTCGTGTGTAATTCTGGAGCCAAAGGTGAATGAAACCGATTGGAGGTGTTATAAGAATGGTCGTATGTCTCGGAAAGAGTTCTTTTGGATAGTATCTGATGAATTTATGCAGAGTCATGAATGTGAATTTGAAACGTTATGGATGTATCACAGAGCAAATATCCGAACGGTCATAGAGTGAAAGGCGGGAAATTGCTGGTAGTTGGTTATGTTTGAAGCAATTGAAGGATGTGAACGTTGTGAACGGAAACCAGAGCGAAGATTGCTCCCGTTTGTAGAACGGTTTCCTCCTGGGGTACCTGCAAAACTTAAAACACGGTGCATGTGAATATATATATATATATATATATATATATATATATATATATATATATATATATATATATAGGGTTATTGCGAAAGTTTAAACATGATGCAAATTCCCTTTGGACCATGAAGGTTATCTTTGGACGGTGAGGATGATGTCCTTAGACCATGACGTCCTGGGCCATGAAGCGTATGATAAGGGATTCGCGGGACATGAAATGGTGTCCTCGGGCCATGAGGATGGTGCCTCTGGACTATGACGTCTTTGAATAATGATGTGAAATTTTGAGAGATCCTCAGGCCATGGAATGATGTCTTCCGGCTATGAGGATGATGCCTTTGGACTATGATGCCTTTGGACAAAATGACGATGTTTCAACCCATGAAATGCAAAGATATGATGCTTGACCATATGCGAGGACGATACAAGACAAGGCTTAGTCTTGTGTGAGATGAGGTCGGCGCTTAGCCCTAAGTTACCAAAGAGATAGTGCTAGGTCTTAGGTAGCGTAGTGGAGATATTATTCAGTTCTCACGCAAGGAAAGGCAATTCTTAACCTTATACAGTTAGGGAGGCAGTGCTTAGCCTCATGCAAGAAGGGGAGACAATGCTCAGTATCATACAGGGAAAGGCAATGCTTAGCCTTATGCAATTAGGGAGGCAGTGCTTAGCCTCATGAAAGAAGAGGAGATAACGCTTAGTCTCATGCATGGAAAGGCAGTGCTTAGCTTTATGCAATTAGGGAGACAATGCTTAGCCTCATGCAAGAAGAGGAGACAATGCTTAGTCTCATACAGAGAAAGGTAGTGTTTAGCCTTACGCAATTAGGGAGGCAATGCTTAGCCTCGTGCAAGAAATGGAAACAATGCTTAGTCTCATATAGGCAGTGCCTAGCCTTATGCAATTATGGAGGCAATGCTTAGCCTCATGCAAGAAGAGGAGACAATGCTTAGTCTCATACAGGAAGTGTTTAGCCTTATGCAATTATAGAGGCAATGCTTGGCCTTATGTAAGAAGAAGAGACAATGCTTATTCTCATGCAGGCAATGCTTAGCCTTATGCAATTATGAAGGCAATGCTTAGCCTCATGCAAGAAGAGGAGACAATGCTTAGTCTCATGCAGGAAGTTCTTAGCCTTATGCAATTATGGAGGCAATGCTTAGCCTTATGCAAGAAGAGTAGACAATGCTTAGTCTCATGCAAGGAAAGGCAATGCATAGCCTTATGCGGGAAAAGCAAAGGATAGCTGTGAGAGGGTGAAGTATTTCTTAGCTTGATGTGTTGCATTTGGCAACCTTGTCGTTATGAAGATAGTGATTTTGCTGTGTGTATATATTTGCAAATATTCCTGTTGTGTTCGTTGTGCCTTCATTCAAATAAAAATTATGAGTTTTGCGGGGGAAAGGTTGGTTCGTACTCTTGACTCCTTGCTTTGCCTTCACTCTTGTCTTGCAGCCCTATTTGATTTACCATGGGTATCATCCAACTGTCATAGAAACAAAGTTTTTGAAACAATATGTATGCATTTGACAAATTATTTGCAAAAATATAGTTATTTGAAATGTGTTTGTGAGATCAAATAATCTTGATGAACCAATTACATTGCAACCTCTTCGCCTTAGAATTTTGAGGGTCCTCCTCAAAATTCTGCCCCAGTTTAAATGTATACTCTTGACAATACGTTTTGGTTGTTCCACACATGACGATGTCGACTTGAATTTACGATCTTTCCCCAGTTTCTGATAATGGGAAAATAAAGATCTTATTAAGATGTGACCGAACCCACAGGGCTGCCTACGTATCCCCTCTTAAACGGGAATCAGGTCAAGTGTAGTTTAGTTACATCAAGTGAAGAAATGTAAACAATCCTAAACATAGTATCTCTTGACTGCATCTGCGTTGATATGTTTTGGCCAAATCTCTCCATCCATTTCTGCAAGTATGAGTGCTCCTTCTGTTAATACTCGGTGAACCATGTAGGGACCTTGCCAGTTGGGTGAGAACTTCCCCTTGGCTTCATCCTGATGTGAATTGCCTTGGTCTGACTTTTTTGTTGAAAGCTCTTACAATTATGTTCTGATAGAGTTGACCATGACATATTGCATTCATTCTCTTCCCATCAATGATAGCCAGTTGTTCATAGCGGCTCTGTACCCATTCTGCATCGCTGAGCTCGGCTTCTTGTATAATTCTCAAAAAAGGTATTTCTACTTCAGCAGGAATAATTGCTTCAGTGCCATAAACCAATAGGTAAGTATTTTCCCCAGTTGAAGTGTGAACCGTGGTACGACACCCGAGCAGAGCAAATGGCAACTTCTCGTGCCATTTCTTGTAATAGGTAAGGATTTGCCCCAGTTGATGTTCTTGTTGGCGGCCTCTACAGCTCCTTTCATTTGCAGCCTGTATGCCGTGGAATTCTTATGCCTGATCTTGAAAGTTTCTTACATGGCCTTCATTAGGTCACTGTTGAGATTGGTGGAATTGTCGGTAATCTTCTTAGTTACGCTTTTGTAAGATGCGGCTTCAACCCATTTTGTGAAATAATCTATGGCCACTAGAATGAACCTATGCCCATTTGAAGCAGCGGGTTCGATTGGGCCGATGACATCCATGCCCCAAGCGGAGAAAGGCCAGGGCACACTTGTTGCGTTGAGTTCATTGGGTGGCACTCGTATCATATCAACATGTATCTGGCATTGGTGACACTTCTGCATATATGTGATGCAGTCTGTTTCCATAGTCATCCAGAAATACCATGCTCTTAGTATTTTCTTTGCTAAGACGAAGCCATTCATGTGCGGTCCGCAAGTTCCGGCATGTATCTGCTCGAGCAATATGGATGCTTCTTTGGCATCGACGCACCGTAGTAACCCCAAGTCAGGAGTCCTTCTATACAAGATTCATCCATTTTGAAAGAAGTGGTTGGCTAATCTTCGAAGTGTGCATTTCTGAGTATGGGTGGCGTGCTCTGGATATTCTCCCTTTGCCAAATATTCCTTGATGTCGTAGAACCACGAGTTTCCATCGCTCACTTCTTCAACATGAGCACAATAAGCTGGCTGTTTATGGATTCCTATTTGGATATGATTAATGAAATTCTTGTCTGGATGTTGTATCATGGAAGACAAAGTGTCTAATGCATCTGCGAACGCATTCTGAACCCTCGAAACATGCTTGAATTCTATCTTGCTGAACCTTTTGATCAGCTCTTGTACACAGTGCAAATATGGCAATATTTTGGTGTTCTTTGTAGCCCATTCTCCTAAAACCTGATGCACCAACATATCGGAATCTCCAATTACCAGTAGCTCTTGAACATTCATGTCAATGGCCAACCTGAGTCCCAAGATATAAGCCTTATATTCTGCCATATTGTTGGTGTATGGAAACCTGAGTTTTGCAGATACCGGATAGTGTTGGCCGGTTTTTGATACCAAAACTGCTTTGATACCTACTCCTTTGAAGTTTTCTGCTTCGTCAAAGAACATTCTCCAAACATCAAATGCTTTGGTGATATCTTCTCCCACGAACGACACAACCTCATCGGGAAAATATGTCTTCAATGGTTCGTATTCTCCGTCTACGAGATTTTCTGCCAGATGATCTGCCAATGCTTGTCCTTTGATCGCCTTCTGAGTTACATAGACGATGTCAAACTCGCTTAGCAATATTTTCCACTTTGCTAACTTACCCGTAGGCATGGGCTTCCAAAAGATAGATTTCAATGGATCCATCCTTGATATGGGCTATGTAGTGTATGCACATAAATAATGCCTCAATTTATGAGCTGTCCATGTCAAAGCACACCAAGTGCATTCCAACAAAGAGTACTAGGCTTCATAGGGCATGAATTTCTTTCTCATATAGTATATTGCCTACTCCTTTCTTCTAGTTTTATCATGTTATCCCAAAACGCAACCAAAAACTCCGTCAAATACAGACAAATAAAGCAGCAGTGATCTTCCCGGCTCTGGTGGGACCAGAACGGGTGATTTGGATAGATACTCCTTGATTTTGTCGAAGTCTTTATGGCATTCTTTAGTCCAACTTCTTGTGGCCTCTTTCCTCAGCATTTTGAAGATCGGCTCACATATCACTGTTGATTGTGCTATGAAGTGACTGATATAATTGAGACACCCTAAAAAGCTCATCACATCCTTCTTATTCTCTGACGATGGCAAGTCTTGGATTGCTTTGACTTTTGATGTGTCCAACTCAATCCCTCTGCGACTGACGATGAATCCTAACAATTTTCCGGCAGGGACTCTGAAAGCACAGTTTGCGGGATTCAATTTCAGATTATACTTTCGAAGCCGATTGAAGGATTTCCTCAGATCCGCTATGTGGTCCGTACTCCTTTTGGATTTGATGATAACGTCATCCATATACACTTCTATCTCTTTGTGTATCATGTCATGGAAAATAGTTGTCATAGCTCTCATGTAGGTGGCTCCGGCATTTTTCAGACCAAATGGCATCATTTTATAACAATATATCCCCTATGGCTTGATGAAGGCTGTCTTTTCGGCATCCTCCTCATCCATCCAGATCTGATGGTACCCCACCAAGCAATCCACAAAGGATTGGAGTTCATGTTTGGCACAATTATCGATCAATATGTGTATATTGGGCAACAAAAAAATCATCTTTGTGATTTTCTCTGTTTAGATCTCTGTAATCAACACATACTCTGACTTTCCCATCTTTCTTCAGAACTGGCACAATGTTGGCCAACCAAGTCGGGTACTCGACCACTCTAAGAACCTTGGCTTTGATCTACTTGGTGACCTCCTCTTTTATCTTCAAACTCATATCTGGCTTGAGTTTTCTGAGCTTCTGCTTTATCGGTGTACATATAGGATTAGTGGGCAACTTGTGAGCTACTATGGATGTGCTCAAACCTGTCATATCATCGTAGGACCATGCAAAGATATATTCATATTCCTTTAGGAATCTGATGTACTCTTCTTTCTCTGATGGTGATAGATGAATGCTTATGCGTGTTTCCTTGACCAGTTCGGAATCCCCTAAGTTAACTACTTCAGTTTCGTCCAAATTGGACTTTGGCTTGTTTTCAAAATTTTCCACTTCTCTGATGATTTCCTCAGGTATCGTATCATCTTCCATGTCTTCTGAATCACTATCCTTGTGTTGTGTTGTCTAATTACATGTCACAGTCACAAGTTCATCGGGATAGGTAATAATAACACTGTAAAAATAGAAAATGTAGAGAATAATAGTAAATACGAAAAGTAGCAATGCATTAATTGAAATCTTTAAAATCTTAACAAATGCGGCTCGATGACTCGAGCAATTATTTCAAAATAAAATACTGAAAATGTCTCAAATGCTTAAAAATAATTGATGCTAATCTGCCGAGCTACCCAGGAACTCGACGGGCCCGGGATGGTGCAACAGTCCAGTTTTTTAGAACAGCTCCTTTCCCCACGGTTTGAATGGTAAGGTCCTTCTCCTCCTCCTCCTCCTCCTCAACTATCGCACTTCAATCCATATCTTCTTCATCCAGAAATAGTTTCCTCATGCCAGATAAGACTTCATCTTCCTCGGATCCCCACATTATGTCAGCTTGATGAAATGTCTGGTGCAGAGGTGGTACTAGTTGTTCCAGTGGATAATAAGGACCACGCCATGGCAGCGACCAATCCCGGTACTCTTGCCAAGTATATTCATATCCGAGCCCAAAGGTTGTGCCATGATGTTGTGGTTATACGGGTTTGGTGATCCCTAGGAGGTTTTTGCCGAGACCCTTGGAAGGTTCATATCCTATCCATATTAATATGATTTCTATCTTATTACTCCACCATCGATCCTTTTCTATTGTGTTGACTCGCTCAATGCGATGGTACGTTTCTCCACCCAGTTTCTTTCTATTCTCGATGACTGGAACAGTCTGATTGGTGCAGATGGGGTTACTTCCATCCCTATGGATAATCACTTCTTGATGATTTCATTCAAACTTCACAGCCTGATGCAGAGTAGAAGCCACTGCCCCAACGGCGTGTATCCAGGGTCGTCCCAATAATAGATTATAGGTAGCAGATATATCCAGCACTTGAAACTCAACATCAAACTAGGTCGAGCCTATTTGTAGGTTGAGGTTGATTTCTCCGATTGAGGCTCTTTGGGATCCATCAAATGCCTTTACATTCATACTTCCCATCCGTATCTCGTGCAGGCCTTTACCCAACCTTTTTAGAGTAGTCAGTGGACATATATTGAGACTTGAACCCCCATCTATCAGGATTTTGGTGATGAACTTATCCTCAAATTGCATTGTGATGTGTAGTGCCCTGTTATGACTTAATCCTTCTGGTGGTAATTCATCCTCGTGAAAGGTGATTTTGTGGCTTTCCAGTACCTGCACGACCATATTAGCCATCTCCCCACTAGTGATGTTGGTGGGTACATGAGCTTCACTCAGCACTTTTATCAAGGCATTCCCTTGCTTGTGCCTTTCTCCAAAGGTCATCAAGGCCAGTCTCAACAACAGGTGGCTTAGATGCAGCTTCCTTGCTTGTTCCTCCCAAGTGCTCAGGTGTATAAACTCTGCCAGCTCTAGTCATCCCTTGCGCCGCACCTGTTTCCTCTATTTTTGTTTTTCCTTTCCTCTTTGCTTTTGGAACATAATCCCATGGGATAGCATCAGACTTGTAAGATGGTGTGGGAGCTACCATCACAGTGAATGGTGTGGTTACCTCGACTTCAAATGGTGCTTGGGTTTGTACCATAACAGGTGTGAGGGTGACTAGAGATGTTTTAGGATCATCTCCCTCTCGATTGAGTCCAATTTACCCTTCCGGATCTCATTCCTCTTCAGTCTCTATCATGTTCATTCCCTCACCTCTGTGATCCGGGAGAGGATTGTTACGAACATTTAGTGCAGCTTCCTTTGCATGTATGACTTTAGTGTCGATTAATGTCTGAATCTTGTCCTTCAGTGTGAGACACTCATCAATGGTATGACCCTTCATGACTAAATGATATGCACATGTTTTATTGGGGTTAACCCACTGAGAAGAACTCTCCATGGCAACGGCAAGAATGGGAGTGACATAACCAGCAACCTTTAGTCTCTCGTATAGTTGGTCTATGGGTTCATCAATCAGGGTGTATTGTCTAGGTGGTTTGCGGTCGAAGTTTGGTCTTGGTTTTTGGTAATTTTGGCGGGCGGGTGGTGGTGAGTGATAATTTGCGGCTTGAGTGTTATAGGCATGGTAGGTGGTAGAAGGTTGTTGGTATCTGGGGGGGGTGAAGGCTGGTATGTGGGTCGAGGCGTTTGGTAGGTAGGTGGAGGTGTTTGGTATGTGAGAGGAGACTTGATTGCAATGCTTTATTCGTGGCCAGCAGTGCCTCAAAATTTGTCACCATCCTACTCTTAATCCCTTTTTCTATTCTTTCTCCCAGCTTGATGATGTCGGAGAATTTGTGATTTTCAATAACCATCAACCTTTCATAGTATTGCAGGTCTTGAGCCCTGATGAAGAACTTATTCATTTGTTCTTCTTCGAGTGTTGGTCTTACTTTCGCGGCTTCAGATCTCCATCGAGTAGCATATTCACGAAAGGTTTCTGTTGGTTTCTTCTTGAGATTTTGAATATAGAAAACGTCTGGGGCTTTTACTGTGTTGAACCTGAATATGTCCATGAAATCTGACGCTATGCTTACCTAATTAACCAACTTCTTTGGGTTCTGACGGATATACCAAGACAACACATCTCCGGTGAGGCTTCACATGAATAGTTTCGTTGGGATTCCTTCATCTTTTCTCACTCCTACAAGTTTGTCATAATACATCCTCAGATGCACTTTCGGATCACCAGTTCCATCGAACATTTTGAACTTGGGAGGTTTGTAACCCTCAGGCAGTTCCACATCTGGCTGAATGCACAAGTCCTCATAGTTTAAACCTCCAATGCCTTTACCACCTTCAACACTTTGAACTCTACCAGTGAGTTTCTTGAGTTCTTCTGCCATGTTCTTAATAAGCATGTCTTTCTCAGTTGATTTAGGTATGTATAGGGTTTGTTGTGGGGTGTGGGGTAAGGTCTCCACATATGTCGGGTTGCTCTGGTGGACTCCGGGGATCTGAGCATAAGGATGATCATTTGTTGAGTTTTGGAGGTCAGAAGTGGGTTGTGGTATATTCTGGGGAGTGTGATAAGTGGTAGTTTGCGGGTATTGAGTTGGGTGATGGTGTTGTTGTTAAGGAGTTGGTACTGGAGGAGGATTAAGGATTTGGGTAGGTGTTGGGTACTGGTGTGGTGCAAGAGGGTTTGGTGGCGGGTTTAGGTTTTGTGGCTTTTGTGGTGGTGCTTTGTTCTGGGTGTTTTGGTTTTGTTGGTTAATATCAGGGACATTTAGAGTGAGAGACAGGTTTGCCAAGTTCTAGAACTGCTCAAGTTCTCCTTCTAACTCCAAAATCTTTTGTTCCAGATGCAAGACCAGTTCATTATGCGCCGGGGTGCTTCGACCATCTTAAGTTTCGACACTCTCTGCTATGGTGGCGTTATCCTTTCTGATACCGCTCATATCATCCATCTTCGCTCTTCCTTTGTTCTTGCTCTTGGGATCGCTTGGTGGAGGAGGAGGTGGAGGATCTCTGGATCTAGTGTGATATGCTGACGATAGCAGTATGCACGAACCAACCTTGGGGAATGGGAATAATCAAAAGAAAGAAAAAGCAAAAGGTAACCAAGTCAGTAAGGGATATTTGAAAGAATGCTTGCAGTATTTAAACATGTTCTTTAAAATCATGCAATAATTCGCGTCCTAATTGGGGACCTCATTGTGCCCGAGGTAGGCCTAAGCGACATATAGACTTGGAAAAAATTGATGCCAATATTGCGTCATTTCATTAATGTGAAAACGAGCCAAACCTTTACTAAATCGACAATAATAATGAAGTTACTAATGGCATTTAGCCTTATTATAATCAAAATCTAAACTAAGCTAGAAAACAGTAAAGAACATCATTTGCTAAATCTATTTGGTCCCTGAGGGACCTTCTCCATGCTTGGCTCTTTTGACTCCATCAATCAAGTTCCCCAAGTCGCGCATATCCAATAATAAATAAGCCTTGTCTAGATGCCCTCCTTCGCTGCCATCTGTGTTTTGACAATCTGCAAGCCTCTTTCTCATCTTCCCTTCGAGCTTCATCACTCCCAGTTCCAGATATTCTAACCTTTTTGTTGCCTTGGTGGCGATTCCCTTCCATTCATTTATAGCTTCCATGTCTATTTTATGCTGTTCCAGATGCCTGAAATCCGACTCAAAAACCCTTTTGCGAAGCCTTCTATACTTGACCTGTGCCTCAGCAGCAGCATCAATGATCCTATTTCCCAAATTGGCCTTTGGCCTGACGTCTCCCGCTATATCATCTGCCAACCATGATGGATAGAAATACACGTGACCGGCATGGTACCTGTCTGGCTCGATAGTCTCTTTTTCCATAATGACCTTCTAGTTCCATATATGTTGTGGCTCGAACTTAAAAGGAATGATGTCCCCTTTTGAAATCTGCCTTGTACTGGACCATGTTGGAAACCTGAGGTATGACCTGTTTTCTTCCTGCTTGTCTCATTACCCTTATAGGAGCATAAGGATAAATGCCTCACAACCTGATCAATACTAAATGAGTAGTATCCCTTGACCTGATGATGAACTCACTGCTAGGAAACCAGTAAAATATCCAATGTAACTTCTCGTATGTTAGATTGCTGAAGAAACGTACCCAACTTACAGCACTTTCGGGCTATGCAAACCTATCTAGGATGCATGTCGTTTTCTTTGGATGGTGGTAAGCTATGTAGTCATTCAATGGCCGTCGCAGAAGCTCATGACGATATTCTCCTCGATGAAAGTGTTCCAATAACCAGACTTGCAATAATGGATTACAACCTTCAAAATGTTCGAACCCCTGCTTGCATCGATCTAGAGAGCGGTATAGTTCAGCTAGGATCATAGGGATGATGGTGTAGGTTTGCCCCTCGATGCCTTCCATTAAAGTTCTTGCAACCATAGCTAAACGAATGTGAATCCTTCACCCTTTCATTGGAAATATCAACAAACCCAAGAAGCAAATGATGAATACATAAACTCGGCGGTGCGTCCAACCTAAGGAGGTAATGGCAAGTTTCTCATGATGAAGACGGTATGACTTAATATGCCCATAACGCTCATAAAGAAACCCAAAAAGGATGTAGGATTTCTTTAATCAAAGCAATTCTTCATTTTTCTTAAAGCCCATCATCTTTAGAAAACCGCGAGGGGTGCGATTCTATTGTACTAGTAACCCCAGACTATCCCATGGCAGCTTAGTAAAAACTTCGGGAGTCATTTCTATGTCACCAAATCGGAAGACCGCTCTTTTCTCATCCCAGAACATGATAGCAGCTTCAATCAAAGCTCTATTTGGTTGGATATTAAGCAAAGACAGCAAGTCACTGAGTACTTTTCTCACATAATTCTTGTCGCAAGGCACAAGGTCTTTCCACTAGTCAAGTAGCAGAGGTGGAATGTTTTGGACCATCATGAACCTGTGGACTTCGTGCTTCATTTTCTGCAAACAAATAAAGTTAGTCCTTTCCCCCTCCAAATTCGACCACTTACACAATAATGATCAACATATTGGCACATTTTCTCCAAGTAATGGACATAACATGGTAGTTTCCATTGGGACTATAGAAATTCCGTCGGACTTTGGAAAAGGCTTATCTTAGCGGGCTATTACGTTAACAACGTTCTAACCTGTACTAGGTTTAACATGATGCATGTACGTTTGATATTAGAGTAAGTGTAACGACCCGACCGGTCATTTTGAACATTTGCACTTCGCTCGGTTGTTTGTGTTACAACCCAAATTCGCATATCATAGATCACGCCGTAAGGTAGTCGACGTAAATCCAAGAAGAGATTATCTTTGAGATGATAATAAGTTAATCCTATTGGTCTTAAACGATACAAGGGTGTATAAGAGTGGTTAACAAGTATTTGAAGTTAAACGAATCAAGGATGTTGTAACCCGTATTTTCGGATAACACTAGAGGTGATTAATTGTCCCAAGAGGTAATGTTTTAATGTATTTAAATCATATAATATCCGTATCATAAGTCTTGAAGTCAAGCGAGTTATGAAACAAAAGTTGATAAAAGTTGTCGCAACTTAGGTTTATAATTTTACTTAAACTTTAGGTCAAATGTTATTGCATTTTTCTCCAAATGTGCTTGGAATTATGGGGTGATCTACCTATCAAATTGAAGATCTATGAGTCTAGTTTCCAACGCATTAAACCGTTCGTCGATACGATCTCGGAATAGAGAGATATTCGCGTTTTCGCGAGAGTGCGCCAAGCTGCTCTCTATGGGGCCCACAAAGGCGGTTTAAGACATTTGGACATATATAAGATAACTCAACCCCGTTTTAAGTCATTATTTTTCAGTATATTCAGACCTTATAACCCTAAAAACATTCTCTCAAGGTTCTCTCATGATCCAAGACCCAAACAAAGGGCAAACAACACAAATCAAATGTCGGGAATCCCGTGGTGCTAGTAAGTTTCTTGTTTTTCTTGTTGTTGCTGATTTTTGTGTTGTTCCAGCTCGTGTGGGAGGTTGTTTTAAGTGCTTTATTTTCTGTAAATACACCTTCAAGTTTTTAAAATCAACCCTAGGTGATTTCAAGTCTTCTAAAGTAATTCTAGTGCCGAAAAACCCGAATTAATTGCTAGTTTCGCTTCCTTGTTCTTGTGGCAGAATTGAAGGGATATTTCGTGGAAAATTAAGGTCAAATTGGAGTTGTTCTTTCTGTTTAAAGGTAAGGAACCTCTTACTCTATATATATTTAAGATTATCCAAGTTGCAGCTAAGTCGTTGAAGCTAGAACTTGTGAAATATATATCGAAAGGCTTGGTAGTAATGTTGTTGGTTGGTGGACTGTTTTGGAGGCTCAATATGATTATTAATGATGTTGTTTGGGCTGTTTGGTGATTGTATTGACTTGTGTGAAGTCATATAAATAGGGGAGGTGCTGTCCATTTCATCGTAAAATAGGTTGTGGTCGATACATAATAGTTACGACGCTTAAACGAAAATGATAGTGTCATTTGTCTTATTGTAGACTAAGGAGTCGTGACATTTGCATAGCTTGAGGTTGGGCAGTATATACAAGGTATGTGAGGCTATCCCCTTCATTATTTTGCACGACTCCAATTGTACATAATGTAATGAACGAGCTCCCAAAGATACTCTACTCTTAGAAGCTAGCAGTACTTACATTGCTGCCCTTCTTATGAAACGATTAATATTGATGTTACTTCTCTTATTCTTATATTATCAATGTTGTTGGTAGCTCCTTATTCTTATAAGATTCTTGATGAAGGGTTAATCCTAATAACATGTACGAAGGATACCGACCTTACGTCACTCCAAAAGGTTCAAAATGTGATTCCAATGAGTCCAGCATGCATCATATATATGTATCTATTTTACTCTACCGAGCCACGCTATAGTTGGCCGGGTATGGCACCTATTGTGCAACCACTGATCAGTTGGGTTTTACCGAGCTCCACGTGGCCGGGTACGATTCTACCGAGCCCTATGATGGCCGGGTACGTTTTACCGAGCCTATTACGGCCGGGTATGATATGATGATGATGATGCCCACAAAGGCATATGTTTTAAAAGTTTATGTATATATATATGTATGTATCATGTATTTCATGTTAGTAGCCCTCAGAGGTACCCAGATGTCACAGGTTGTATATTCCCTATCACTGTTTACATTATTGTTCTTACTTATGCTATTCTGCCTTACATACTCAGTACTTTATTCGTACTGACGTCCTTTTATTTGTGGACCCTGCATGTCGTGCTGCAGGTCCTGATAGACGGGTAGACGCAGCTCCCCCATCACAGTAGGCTATCCGGTTCAGCGTTATTGGCAAGATCCTTTCTCCGGACTTGCCGTGGTCTTGGTATGCATTTTTGTTATTGACATTATGGGTATGTCGGGGCCCTGTTCCGGCAATGTTGTAGCACTGATGTAACTTTAGAGGCTCATAGACAGGTGTCGACTTATGTATGGTTTAGAATGCCTTGTCGGCTGATTTTTTGTTGTATAGTCTTTCATGGCATCATGTTAGCTCGTACCTTATATATAGTTCTTGACAGTCTTGTCGTCCCATGTTATGTATGTTCATGACATTATCTTTCATTGTTGGATGTTCATGATCCATGTCTACTATTTATATTGATCTTGTCGGCCCTTAAAGATAATAAGGAAGGTTAGATAAAATGTACGTTGGTGCTCGGCAAGTATGGCCCGGGTGCTAGTCATGACCCTCCAGTTGGGTCGTGACAAACTTGGTATCAGAGCAAGTCTGTCCTAGGATTGTCTATGAGCCGTGTCTAGTAGAGTTTTGATTATGGATGTGTAGCGCGCCACATTTATAATCAGGAGGCTACGTGACATCTAGGGTTGTTACCTTCTTCCTAAATCTAGATCGTTCGTAGAGTTGAGTCGTAAATGTTCATATCTAATATTCACATTGATTTCTTTCAGCGATGCCTTCGACTAGGAAGCAAGCGATTAGTAAACGGCTTGATATAGCTGTGGGCGAGGGTAACATTCAGGTGCCTCCAGCCAGAGCAGGCCAAAGTGAGGCTCAGAGTGAGATGCCATCTCATACCTCTCCGTCTCCTCCAGAGGATATTAGGAGGCACCCAGTACATCCAGTTCCACCGTCTGGCACTACAGACCACGATATGCGCAGTGCGGTGCAGTTGTTGACTAGCTTGGTAGCTGCTCAGGCTCAGAGGCAGAATACCGGTGCTACTGATAAACCGATTAGTGCGAGAGTTCGTGATTTTATTAATCTAGACCCTCCAGTGTTTACCGGATCAGACCCCAAGGAGGACCCGCAAACATTTATTAATCAGGTTCATTGTACATTGTGGGTTATGCATGCTAGTGATACGGAGGCAGTAGAGTTGGCTTCTTATCAGTTACGGGATTTAGCGATTTTATAGTATGATAGTTGGGAGAGATTTAGGGGTCCAAATGCTCCTCCAGTCGTGTGGAAGGAATTTTCTGAGGCCTTTCTTCGTCACTACTTGCCAGCTGAGATACGACGAGCTAGAGCTGATAAGTTCTTGAACCTTCGACAGGGTAATATGAGTGTACGAGAGTATAGTATACAGTTTGATTCTTTAGCAAGGTATACTCCCCATATGGTGGCCGAGATGAGTGATAGGGTGCACCTGTTCGTGAACGGGTTGGGACCACATCTGATAAATGAGTGCACAACAGCCTCCTTGGTAGAGGTCATGGATATTTCCCGTATTCAGGCTTATGCCCAGACCCTTCAGGATCATAAGTTATATGCTAAGCTCTCTAAATGTGAATTCTTGCTGAACTCAGTAGCATTCCTTGGCCATGTGATATCTGATGAGGGTATTAGTGTCAACACTCAGAAGATCGATGCAGTGAAGAATTGGCCGAGACCTACAACACCGTCAGAAGTTCGCAGCTTCCTGGGGCTAACAGGATATTATAGGCGGTTTGTAGAAGGGTTTTCCTCTATATCAGCACCATTGACTAAGTTAACACAGAAAGCTACCAAGTTCCAGTGGTCTGATGCTTGTGAACATAGTTTTCAGGAGCTAAAGAATCGATTGACATCCGCGCCAGTGCTCACTCTCCCAGAAGGAACAGAAGGTTATGTGGTATATTGTGATGCCTCAGGTATAGGTTTGGGGTGCGCATTGATGCAACGTGGGAAGGTGATTGCTTATGCATCAAGACAATTGAAGAAGCATGAAAAGAATTACCCGACTCATGATTTGGAATTGGCTGCAGTAATATATGCTTTGAAGATATGGCGGCACTACTTATACGGCGTCCATGTTGACATCTACACAGATCACAAGAGTTTACAATACATCTTCAAGCAGAAGGAGTTGAATTTGAGGCAGCGTAGGTGTCTTGAATTACTGAAAGACTACGACATCAAGATATTGCACCATCCTGGTAAAGCCAATGTTGTGGCAGACGCTCTCAGCCGGAAATCTCCGTCGGAATCCACGATGAGTTAGACACCCCATAAACCCTTACATTCGAGGACGAATGTTCCTAAGGGGGAGAGGATGTTACAACCCAAATTCGCATATCATAGATCACGCCGTAAGGTAGTCGACGTAAATCCAAGAAGAGATTATCTTTGAGATGATAATAAGTTAATCCTATTGGTCTTAAACGATACAAGGGTGTATAAGAGTGGTTAACAAGTATTTGAAGTTAAACGAATCAAGGATGTTGTAACCCGTATTTTCGGATAACACTAGAGGTGATTAATTGTCCCAAGAGGTAATGTTTTAATGTATTTAAATCATATAATATCCGTATCATAAGTCTTGAAGTCAAGCGAGTTATGAAACAAAAGTTGATAAAAGTTGTCGCAACTTAGGTTTATAATTTTACTTAAACTTTAGGTCAAATGTTATTGCATTTTTCTCCAAATGTGCTTGGAATTATGGGGTGATCTACCTATCAAATTGAAGATCTATGAGTCTAGTTTCCAACGCATTAAACCGTTCGTCGATACGATCTCGGAATAGAGAGATATTCGCGTTTTCGCGAGAGTGCGCCAAGCTGCTCTCTATGGGGCCCACAAAGGCGGTTTAAGACATTTGGACATATATAAGATAACTCAACCCCGTTTTAAGTCATTATTTTTCAGTATATTCAGACCTTATAACCCTAAAAACATTCTCTCAAGGTTCTCTCATGATCCAAGACCCAAACAAAGGGCAAACAACACAAATCAAATGTCGGGAATCCCGTGGTGCTAGTAAGTTTCTTGTTTTTCTTGTTGTTGCTGATTTTTGTGTTGTTCCAGCTCGTGTGGGAGGTTGTTTTAAGTGCTTTATTTTCTGTAAATACACCTTCAAGTTTTTAAAATCAACCCTAGGTGATTTCAAGTCTTCTAAAGTAATTCTAGTGCCGAAAAACCCGAATTAATTGCTAGTTTCGCTTCCTTGTTCTTGTGGCAGAATTGAAGGGATATTTCGTGGAAAATTAAGGTCAAATTGGAGTTGTTCTTTCTGTTTAAAGGTAAGGAACCTCTTACTCTATATATATTTAAGATTATCCAAGTTGCAGCTAAGTCGTTGAAGCTAGAACTTGTGAAATATATATCGAAAGGCTTGGTAGTAATGTTGTTGGTTGGTGGACTGTTTTGGAGGCTCAATATGATTATTAATGATGTTGTTTGGGCTGTTTGGTGATTGTATTGACTTGTGTGAAGTCATATAAATAGGGGAGGTGCTGTCCATTTCATCGTAAAATAGGTTGTGGTCGATACATAATAGTTACGACGCTTAAACGAAAATGATAGTGTCATTTGTCTTATTGTAGACTAAGGAGTCGTGACATTTGCATAGCTTGAGGTTGGGCAGTATATACAAGGTATGTGAGGCTATCCCCTTCATTATTTTGCACGACTCCAATTGTACATAATGTAATGAACGAGCTCCCAAAGATACTCTACTCTTAGAAGCTAGCAGTACTTACATTGCTGCCCTTCTTATGAAACGATTAATATTGATGTTACTTCTCTTATTCTTATATTATCAATGTTGTTGGTAGCTCCTTATTCTTATAAGATTCTTGATGAAGGGTTAATCCTAATAACATGTACGAAGGATACCGACCTTACGTCACTCCAAAAGGTTCAAAATGTGATTCCAATGAGTCCAGCATGCATCATATATATGTATCTATTTTACTCTACCGAGCCACGCTATAGTTGGCCGGGTATGGCACCTATTGTGCAACCACTGATCAGTTGGGTTTTACCGAGCTCCACGTGGCCGGGTACGATTCTACCGAGCCCTATGATGGCCGGGTACGTTTTACCGAGCCTATTACGGCCGGGTATGATATGATGATGATGATGCCCACAAAGGCATATGTTTTAAAAGTTTATGTATATATATATGTATGTATCATGTATTTCATGTTAGTAGCCCTCAGAGGTACCCAGATGTCACAGGTTGTATATTCCCTATCACTGTTTACATTATTGTTCTTACTTATGCTATTCTGCCTTACATACTCAGTACTTTATTCGTACTGACGTCCTTTTATTTGTGGACCCTGCATGTCGTGCTGCAGGTCCTGATAGACGGGTAGACGCAGCTCCCCCATCACAGTAGGCTATCCGGTTCAGCGTTATTGGCAAGATCCTTTCTCCGGACTTGCCGTGGTCTTGGTATGCATTTTTGTTATTGACATTATGGGTATGTCGGGGCCCTGTTCCGGCAATGTTGTAGCACTGATGTAACTTTAGAGGCTCATAGACAGGTGTCGACTTATGTATGGTTTAGAATGCCTTGTCGGCTGATTTTTTGTTGTATAGTCTTTCATGGCATCATGTTAGCTCGTACCTTATATATAGTTCTTGACAGTCTTGTCGTCCCATGTTATGTATGTTCATGACATTATCTTTCATTGTTGGATGTTCATGATCCATGTCTACTATTTATATTGATCTTGTCGGCCCTTAAAGATAATAAGGAAGGTTAGATAAAATGTACGTTGGTGCTCGGCAAGTATGGCCCGGGTGCTAGTCATGACCCTCCAGTTGGGTCGTGACAGTTTGAGGGCATGAGTAGCTCTGCATGATGTACTTTGACTTATGTGAATCATCGGTTTTGGGTCGCAAGTATTTCGGATTGGAATTGGAAGAAGGAATTTCATTGTTGAAGCTTTAAATTGAGACAGTTAACCAAAATTTGACTCTTTAGCATTTGACCTCAGATTGGAATTTTGATGGTTCTGTTAGCTTCGTTAGGTGATTTTGGACTTAGGAGTATGTCCGGAATATGATTTGGAGGTCCGTGGTAGAAATTAGGCTTGAATTGGTGAAATTGGAAATTTGGCAATTTCGGTCTGCAGTGAAAAATTTGATATCGGGGTCGGAATGGAATTCTGGAAGTTTTAGTAGGTTTGTAGTGTCATTTGTGACGTGTGTGTAAAATTTGAGGTCATTCGGATGTAGTTTGGTTGGTTTCCGCATCAGTTGCCGAATTTAGAAATTTAGAACTTCTTAGGCTTGAATCCGAGGGTAATTTGGTGTTTGGGAACCGCAGGTGCAAGTTTTGCAGGTACGGAATTTAGTCGCAGGTGCGGGGTTTGGAAGCCTAGGGTTATATCGTAGAAGCGGATGAGGGGTCGCACCTGTGAGACCGCAGGTGCAAAGAGGTGATCGCCGGTGCAGGTTATAGGACCTTAAGTGACTTCCGCAGATGCGAGCTTTTGGGCGCAGAAGCAGAGGCCGCAGGTGCGCTATCTGGACCACAGATACAGTTTTGCTGGGCAGAAAGGCATAAATTAAACCCTTCGCAAATTTTTGGTCATTCTTCACAATTTCAACTCGGTTTTTGGAGCTTTTGGAGGGTTTTGAAGAGGGAATCAAGGGTATTTCATTGAGGTAAGTTACTTGAGCCTAATACTCGTATATATAGTGATTTTCCCATTGTTTAATCATTGTAATTAGTGAAAATGAGGGGTTAGGGCTTGGAATTGTTGGAGAGTAATTTAAGGATTTGAAGGACCAAACGATGTCGGATTTTGATGTATTTCATATGGTTAGACTCGTGAGTGAATGAGCTTTCTAGTTTTGTGAATTTTGTCGGATTTTGAGACGTGGGCCCGGGGGCCGGGTTTGAGCAAATTTCGGGTTTTGGTCTAATTTTGAAGCTTTTCTTGAGGAATTCATTCCATTAGCGTATATTGATGGTATTGTACTGATTTTGAATAGATTTGGAGCATTTGGAGGCCGAGTCCAGAGGCAAGAGCATTGCAGGGTCGAGGTTTGACCGGTTTGAGGTAAGTAACGATTGTAAATATAGTCCCGAGGGTACGAAACCCCGAATTTTGTATCATTCTACTATTTTGAGGTGACGCACATGCTAGGTGACGGGAGTGTGGGCGTGCACCATTGGGGATTTGTGACTTGGTCCATCCCGTAGCAACTGTAAAGTTGCATATTTTATTGAAACCATATGATACTTATATATTTTAGAAAGAATTTCTATAAATTGGGCTGAATGCCACGTTTGGGCCTTGCACCAATGTTGTTTGGACCCTTAGGGGTTGTTTCTTACCATCCTCTCATTGTTTTCGATTGAAAATCTATACTCAGTCATGTAATACTTGTTTACCGCATAACTCAGTTTTATGACTTTATTTTGATGCATATAAATGTTTTGGGCCGAATGCCCTGTTTTACTAAAATGCCTGAGTGGCTTGAGAGGTTTATGACTGAGTGAGGCCGAGGGCCTGATTTGTGAGGATGAGTTTGGATCGGGGCTGCCCGCCTGCAGCATACTTTATTATTATAGCACGTGAGTTGTCCATGCAGTACGTGAGTTATCCGTGCAGATTATAGAGCTTGGGCTGAAGGAGCCCCTCCGGAGTTTGTACACACCCCAGTGAGCACAGGTACCTACTGAGTGTGAGTGCCGAGTGCTGAATAACTGGGAGACATGAGTGATTGTAAGGCATGCCCGAGTGGAAAGAGTGATTGTGAGGTATGCCCGAGTGGCAAGAGTGATTGTGAGGTATGCCCGAGTGACACGAGTGACTGTGTGGTTTGCCCGAGGGGTTGTATATGAGTGATGTTTTGCCCGAGGGGCTGTTTATGATTTTATCATTTTTTTGCTCACCATTGCATTGAGCCTTTTTTTGAAAAACTGTTGGAAAAATATTTTAAAATGATTTTTACTGGAACCGGGTTTAAACTAGATGATTTGAATCAAACACTGATTTTTAAAGCATGTTGTACTTTACTGAGTTTTTATGATATGAATGTTATATGCTTTATTGCTCGTCACTACTGCTCAGTATTTATTTATTGTTGTTACTTACTGAGTTGGCATACTCACGTTACTCCTTGCACCTTGTGTGCAGATCCAGGTGTAGCTTGACATGGTAGCAGTTGTTGATTTTTTTTTTCGGGTTACAAATTTTCTCGGAGATAGCAATGTAGTTGTTGGCGATCGCAGCCCCTGCTCTTCTCGCTCTTATCTTCCTCTAGTTTTATTTAGCTATTTTTACATGTTGAGTTAGCCTTGATATTGTTAGACAGATTGTAGTAGATGCTCATGACTAGTGACACCCTGATGTTGGGCTTTTCCTTCCGCACTTTTATTTTGATTTGAACTCCTTTACAAAGGTTTTTATGTTAAATAACATTGAAATTATCTTTGAAATGAAAATATTGGTTTGTTTTGGAAATGAGTCGTTCTTGCCTAGTTCCACGATAGGCGCCATCACGACAGGGGTTAGTTTGGGTCGTGACAGATTGGTATCAGAGCCTAGGTTACATAGGTTTCACGAGTCATGAGCGAGTTTAGTAGAGTCTTGCGGATCGGTACGGAGACGTCTGTACTTATCTTCGAGAGGCTGCAGAACCCTTAGAAAAATTTCACTTTCTTTTATTCTATCGTGCGAAATTGATTCAGCTTGAGACATAACTCTTTGAATCCCTTCCACGCATCTCGTATGCGCACATGAGCACTCGGTATCAGTTGTGCATCGCCGGTTTTGTGATTCTATGAACGAGGTTTGAGAGGTGTATTATGTTTTTTGGTGATGGGCTAGTCTGGAGGACTTGAGGCCAGGTTTAAACCATAGTTTTGGCTCGGTAGCTTCAGTTGTAACCTATACATTTGGACTCATATGTCCGATAATATCCCTTCGAGTGGAATTCTGGCTCAATGAGCAGTGGAATGGCTTTGTGATGAGTATGACTTAACTGCGGGAAGTGTTAAGACTATGTGAATGTGACGAGAAGTGTTTTCTTGAAATGTAAAGGAAGGCCATTAGGTGCTTGATTTTTGTTTTGATGCGACGTACCATCTCGGGTGTGAATGTTTTGAAGGATATTTCACGTTGTTACATTTTGGGGCAAATTAAATTCTCATGTCTGTCAATGAGTTTGAACACAAGAAGAGTAAGTGGTTGTGTATTAATGGTGGTTGCGAATGGGTATTTTGATGTTGATGGCCCGGGAAAGATAATCTTTGAAGAGACTTAGAGTCGGTAACATTTTATTGGTTCAGGTGCGACAGAAATACATTTCGATTTGATGCAGCATATGGGTAGCAAAGTATGAGGGAAGACATGGCGGGAAGTGTTTCGCAGTGGTTGAAGTACTAGCAGGTCAAGTAGGAGAAGAAGAGGTTGAGAAGTTTCTTAAAGGAGACGATTTAACCGAAGTAAGAGTGGCAGATTAGCATATGAATTCACTAGTAGGGTAGTCATGCGCCTTGAGAAAGTGTAGAATGGTTTGGAATCGTGTTAATATGTGAATCGTCCTGCAGACTCTATTTGGAGTGATGGTTAGTGTACAAAGGAAAAATTAAATATGGCAGAAAGGAGTGTGTTTGAAATGAATAGAGGCGTGAAGATCTGATTATCGTATCAGGTGCAATATGACTTGAGTTTGGAAGGTATTGTTAACGTACAATTGATGTCAATAAGGAAAGTGTAGACTTATATAAATAGTGGACGAGCATGAACTCAGGAGAATTTACAAATTTCATGGTCGTTGCACTCACTGCAGTGTCATTGGGAGATGTCGGTAAGGAATTCCACATGTGGGTTATCTCCTGTGTGCAGCTAGCAGTGGTGTGATGTTGATGAAGCTTTTGCGAAGAATATTACTGTTACAACCCAAATTCGCATACCATAGATCACGTCGTAAGTTAGTCGATGTAAATCCAAGAAGAGATTATCTTTGAGATGATAAGAAGTTAATCCTATTGGTCTTAAACGATACAAGGGTGTATAAGAGTGGTTAACAAATATTAGAAGTTAAACGAATCAAGGATGTTGTAACCCGTATTTTCGGGTAACACTAGAGGTGATTAACTGTCCCAAGAGGTCTTGTTTTAATGTATTTGAATCATATAATATCTGCATCATAAGTCTTGAAGTCAAGCGAGTTATGAAACAAAAGTTGATAAAAGTTGTCGCAACTTAGGTTTATAATTTTACTTAAACTTTAGGTCAAATGTTACTGCATTTTTCTCCCAATGTGCTTGGAATTATGGGGTGATCTACCTATAAAATTGAAGATCTATGAGTCTAGTTTCCAACGCATTAAACCGTTCGTTGATACGATCTCGGAATAGAGAGATATTTCGCATTTTCGCGAGAGTGCGCCAAGCTGCTCTCTATGGGGCCCACAAAGGCGGTTTAAGACATTTGGACATATATAAGATAACTCAACCCCGTTTTAAGTCATTATTTTTCAGTATATTCAGACCTTATAACCCTAAAAACATTCTCTCAAGGTTCTCTCATGATCCAAGACCCAAACAAAGGGCAAACAACACAAATTAAATGTCGGGAATCCCGTGGTGCTAGTAAGTTTCTTGTTTTTCTTGTTGTTGCTGATTTTTGTGTTGTTCCAGCTCGTGTGGGAGGTTGTTTTAAGTGTTTTATGTCCTGTAAATACACCTCCAAGTTTTTAATATAAACCCTAGGTGATTTCAAGTCTTCTAAAGTAATTCTAGTGCCGAAAAACCCGAATTAATTGCTAGTTTCGCTTCCTTGTTCTTGTGGCAGAATTGAAGGGATATTTCGTGGAAAATTAAGGTCAAATTGGAGTTGTTCTTTCTGTTTAAAGGTAATGAACCTCTTACTCTATATATATTTAAGATTATCCAAGTTGTGGCTAAGTCGTTGATGCTAGAACTTGTGAAATATATATCGAAAGGCTTGGTAGTAATGTTGTTAGTTGGTGGACTGTTTTGGAGGCTCAATATGATTATTAATGATGTTGTTTGGGCTGTTTGGTGATTGTATTGACTTGTGTGAAGTCATATAAATAGGGGAGGTGCTGTCCGTTTCATCGTAAAATAGGTTGCGGTCGATACATAATAGTTACGACGCTTAAACGATAATGATAGTGTCATTTCTTTTATTGTAGACTAAGGAGTCGTGACATTTGCATAGCTTGAGGTTGGGCAGTATATACAAGGTATGTGAGGCTATCCCCTTCATTCTTTTGCACGACTCCGATTGTACATAATGTAATGAACGAGCTCCCAAAGATACTCTACTCTTAAAAGCTAGCAGTACTTACATTGCTGCCCTTCTTATGAAACGATTGATATTGATGTTACTTCTCTTATTCTTATATTATCAATGTTGTTGGTAGTTCCTGATTCTTATAAGATTCTTGATGAAGAGTTAATCCTAATAATGTGTACGAAGGATACCAACCTTATGTCACTCCGAAAGGTTCAAAATGTGATTCCAATGAGTCCAGCATGCATCATATATATGTATCTATTTTACTCTACCGAGCCGCGCTATAGTCGGCCGGGTACGGCACCTATTGTGCAACCACTGATCAGTTGGGTTTTACCGAGCTCCACGTGGCCGGGTACGATTCTACCGAGCCCTATGATGGCCGGGTACGTTTTACCGAGCCTATTATGGCCGGGTACGATATGATGATGATGATGCCCACAAAGGCATATGTTTTAAACGTTTATGTATATATATATGTATGTATCATGTATTTCATGTCAGTAGCCCTCAGAGGTACCCAGATGTCACAGGTTGTATATTCCCTATCACTGTTTACATTATTGTTCTTACTTATGCTATTCTGCCTTACATACTCAGTACTTTATTCGTACTGACGTCCTTTTTATTTGTGGACGCTGCATGTCATGCTGCAGGTCCTGATAGACGGGTAGACGCAGCTACCCCATCACAGTAGGCTATCCAGTTCAGCGTTATTGGCAAGATCCTTTCTCCGGACTTGCCGTGGTCTTGGTATGCATTTTTGTTATAGACATTATGGGTATGTCGGGGCCCTGTTCCGGCAATGTTGTAGCACTTATGTTCTTTTAGAGGCTCATAGACAGGTGTCGACTCATGTATGGTTTGGAATGCCTTGTCGGCTGATTTTTGTTGTATAGTCTTTCATGACACCATGGTAGCTCGTACCTTATATATAGTTTCTTGACAGTCTTGTCGTCCCATGTTACGTATGTTCATGACATTATCTTTCATTGTTGGATGTTCATGATCCATGTCTTTCATTTATATTGGTCTTGTCGGCCCTTAAAGATAATAAGGAAGGTTAGATAAAATGTACGTTGGTGCTCGGCAAGTATGGCCCGGGTGCTAGTCATGACCCTCCAGTTGGGTCGTGACAAACTTGGTATCAGAGCAAGTCTGTCCTAGGGGTTGTCTATGAGCCGTGTCTAGTAGAGTTTTGATTATGGATGTGTAGCGCGCCACATTTATAATCAGGAGGCTACATGACATCTAGGGTTGTTACCTTCTTCCTAAATCTAGATCGTGCGTAGAGTTGAGTCGTAAGTGTTCATATCTAATATTCACATTGTTTTCTTTCAGCGATGCCTTCGACTAGGAAGCAAGCGATTAGTAAACGGCTTGATACAGCTGTGGGCGAGGGTAACATTCAGGTCCCTCCAGCCAGAGCAGGCCAAAGTGAGGCTCAGAGTGAGATGCCGTCTCATACCTCTCCGTCTCCTCCCGAGGATATTAGGAGGCACCCAGTACATCCAGTTCCTCCGTCTGGCACTACAGACCATGATATGCGCAGTGCGGTGCAATTGTTGACTAGCTTGGTAGCTGCTCAGGCTCAGAGGCAGAATACCGGTGCTGCTGATAAACCGGTTAGTGCGAGAGTTCATGATTTTATTAATCTAGACCCTCCAGTGTTTACCGGATCAGACCCCAAGGAGGACCCACAAATATTTATTGATCAGATTCATCGTACATTGCGGGTTATGCATGCTAGTGATACGGAGGCAGTAGAGTTGGCTTCTTATCGGTTACGGGATTTAGCGGTTTTCTGGTATGATAGTTGGGAGAGATCTAGGGGTCTGAACGCTCCTCCAGCCGTGTGGAAGGAATTTTCTGAGGCCTTTCTTCGTCACTACTTGCCAGTTGAGATACGACGAGCTAGAGCTGATAAGTTCTTGAACCTTCGACAGGGTAATATGAGTGTACGAGAGTATAGTATACAATTTGATTCTTTAGCAAGGTATGCTCCCCATATGGTGGCCGAAATGAGTGATAGGGTGCATCTGTTCGTGAACGGGTTGGGACCACATCTGATAAATGAGTGCACAACAGCCTCCTTGGTAGAGGGCATGGATATTTCCCGTATTCAGGCTTATGCCCAGACCCTAGAGGATCGTAAGCGCCAGCAAAGGGCAGATAGGGAGCAGGATAGGGGCCAGCATAAGAGGGCGAGATTTGCAGGGTATTCTGATGAGTTCAGAGGCAGTATCAGGCCCCAATCTTCGAGGAGTTCGGCGCCACCTGTAGCTAGTGCTCCTCCACAGTTTCAGAGGCCTCGGTATGATCGATTTACCTATTCTGGTTCAGGTCAGAGTTCGAGGGCATCAGGTTCACAATTTCATAGAGATACGAGTCAGACGAGACCCCCAACACCTCGTTGTGATCAGTGCGGCAAGGCCCACTTTGGACTGTGCCGTCGAGGTTTCGATGCGTGCTATTCTTGCGGACAGCCTGGCCATATGATGCGGGATTGTCCTAACAGAGGAGGTGGTGGTATGGCTCGACCGACTGGATCTGTGTCTGGTTCTTCCTCATCAGTTCGACCTCCAGCACAAGGTTTTCAGCAGTCGACAGGTCGTGGTAGAGGTAGAGGTTCAGTGCCAAGTTCGAGTGGTGCTCAAAATCGAACCTATGCTCTAGTTGGTCGACAAGATCTTGAATCATCTCCGGATGTTGTTACAGGTATATTGTCTGTGTTTTCTTATGATGTATATGCGCTAATTGATCCAGGATCTACCTTATCATATGTTACACCCTTTGTGGCTAATAAGTTTGGCATTGAACCTGAATTGATAAGTAAACCACTTACGGTATCCACTCCGATAGGAGATTCTGTGATTGCTAGAAGGGTTTATAAAGGTTGCACTGTGATGATTTGTAGTCGTCAAACCTCGGCAAATTTATTTGAGTTAGAAATGGTTGATTTCGATGTGATAATGGGAATGGACTGGTTGGCCTCATGCTATGCAACTGTTGACTATCGTACGAAGATGGTTAGGTTTCAGTTTCCGGGTGAACCCACCATTGAATGGAAGGGGAACATTGCTATGCCGAAAGGTAGGTTTATTTCCTATCTTAAGGCAAGGAAGATGATCTCAAAAGGTTACATTTATCATCTTGTTCGTGTTAGGGATGTGGAGGCGAAGCCGCCTACTCTACAATCCATCCCCGTGGTCAATGAATTTCCAGATGTTTTCCCAGATGAACTCCCAGGCCTTCCTCCTGAAAGGGAGATTGAGTTTAGCATTGATGCGTTGCCTGACACTCAACCGATCTCTATCCCTCCATACAGGATGGCCCCGGCAGAGTTGCGAGAGTTGAAGGCGCAGTTGAAGGACTTGCTGGATAAGGGTTTCATTAGGCCTAGCACTTCACCTTGGGGTGCACCAGTCTTGTTCGTGCGGAAGAAAGATGGGTCGTTAAGGATGTGTATCGATTATCGACAGTTGAATAAGTTTACAATAAAGAACAAGTATCCACTTCCAAGGATTGATGACCTGTTTGACCAACTCCAGGGTGCCAAGTATTTCTCCAAGATTGACTTGCGTTCAGGGTATCATCAGGTAAGGGTTAAGGATAAGGATATTCCAAAGACGGCCTTCCGGACAAGATATGGGCACTTTGAGTTCTTGGTGATGTCGTTCGGGCTAACAAATGCCCCAGCAGCTTTTATGGATCTCATGAATAGTGTATTCAGGCCCTATCTTGATGTGTTCGTGATCGTATTCATTGATGACATTCTGGTGTATTCTCGTTCGGAGGCGGAACATGCGGGCCACTTGCGGATAGTGTTTTATGTCCTGTAAATACACCTCCAAGTTTTTAATATAAACCCTAGGTGATTTCAAGTCTTCTAAAGTAATTCTAGTGCCGAAAAACTCGAATTAATTGCTAGTTTCGCTTCCTTGTTCTTGTGGCAGAATTGAAGGGATATTTCGTGGAAAATTAAGGTCAAATTGGAGTTGTTCTTTCTGTTTAAAGGTAATGAACCTCTTACTCTATATATATTTAAGATTATCCAAGTTGTGGCTAAGTCGTTGATGCTAGAACTTGTGAAATATATATCGAAAGGCTTGGTAGTAATGTTGTTAGTTGGTGGACTGTTTTGGAGGCTCAATATGATTATTAATGATGTTGTTTGGGCTGTTTGGTGATTGTATTGACTTGTGTGAAGTCATATAAATAGGGGAGGTGCTGTCCGTTTCATCGTAAAATAGGTTGCGGTCGATACATAATAGTTACGACGCTTAAACGATAATGATAGTGTCATTTCTTTTATTGTAGACTAAGGAGTCGTGACATTTGCATAGCTTGAGGTTGGGCAGTATATACAAGGTATGTGAGGCTATCCCCTTCATTCTTTTGCACGACTCCGATTGTACATAATGTAATGAACGAGCTCCCAAAGATACTCTACTCTTAAAAGCTAGCAGTACTTACATTGCTGCCCTTCTTATGAAACGATTGATATTGATGTTACTTCTCTTATTCTTATATTATCAATGTTGTTGGTAGTTCCTGATTCTTATAAGATTCTTGATGAAGAGTTAATCCTAATAATGTGTACGAAGGATACCAACCTTATGTCACTCCGAAAGGTTCAAAATGTGATTCCAATGAGTCCAGCATGCATCATATATATGTATCTATTTTACTCTACCGAGCCGCGCTATAGTCGGCCGGGTACGGCACCTATTGTGCAACCACTGATCAGTTGGGTTTTACCGAGCTCCACGTGGCCGGGTACGATTCTACCGAGCCCTATGATGGCCGGGTACGTTTTACCGAGCCTATTATGGCCGGGTACGATATGATGATGATGATGCCCACAAAGGCATATGTTTTAAACGTTTATGTATATATATATGTATGTATCATGTATTTCATGTCAGTAGCCCTCAGAGGTACCCAGATGTCACAGGTTGTATATTCCCTATCACTGTTTACATTATTGTTCTTACTTATGCTATTCTGCCTTACATACTCAGTACTTTATTCGTACTGACGTCCTTTTTATTTGTGGACGCTGCATGTCGTGCTGCAGGTCCTGATAGACGGGTAGACGCAGCTCCCCCATCACAGTAGGCTATCCGGTTCAGCGTTATTGGCAAGATCCTTTCTCCGGACTTGCCGTGGTCTTGGTATGCATTTTTGTTATAGACATTATGTGTATGTCGGGGCCCTGTTCCGGCAATGTTGTAGCACTTATGTTCTTTTAGAGGCTCATAGACAGGTGTCGACTCATGTATGGTTTGGAATTCCTTGTCGGCTGATTTTTGTTGTATAGTCTTTCATGACACCATGGTAGCTCGTACCTTATATATAGTTTCTTGACAGTCTTGTCGTCCCATGTTACGTATGTTCATGACATTATCTTTCATTGTTGGATGTTCATGATCCATGTCTTTCATTTATATTGGTCTTGTCGGCCCTTAAAGATAATAAGGAAGGTTAGATAAAATGTACGTTGGTGCTCGGCAAGTATGGCCCGGGTGCTAGTCATGACCCTCCAGTTGGGTCGTGACAAACTTGGTATCAGAGCAAGTCTGTCCTAGGGGTTGTCTATGAGCCGTGTCTAGTAGAGTTTTGATTATGGATGTGTAGCGCGCCACATTTATAATCAGGAGGCTACATGACATCTAGGGTTGTTACCTTCTTCCTAAATCTAGATCGTGCGTAGAGTTGAGTCGTAAGTGTTCATATCTAATATTCACATTGTTTTCTTTCAGCGATGCCTTCGACTCAGTTATGAGTTGCAGAGGTCGAGATCGAGGATAACTCGGGTAAAGGAATTTCTGGACACAAGTTGTATTACACTCTATGGTTATAGGAGGACCATAAAAATAATTGAGTGGTTATTCACAGAGAATTTAGTGTACATGGAGCGGGAATTTGCTCGGTTGTGTAGGAGTGAGGGTTACTCTTTATTACCTTGGGTGTTGGTGTGCTTAATGGGGCACATGTTGTTTCGGTCCATTTGGTCGGTTAATTCGACAATGGATTCAAGTTTTATAAATATGGCTAGAAAATTGGGAGTTGCATTGAACGGTGTCGAACTCGTTGCATCTTATATCATTGTGAATTATGCATTTTAGTATCAAGAAGGTGAAGGAAACAGTTTTAGGTTCACATAAAGTCTCTTCGGAGTAAGAATTTTTGGTTGTGGAACCTTTGAAATACATAAAAAGGGAATTCGGCGGCTTATAAGCCTTAGGGCGGTGTGATTCTATGCTAGAGTTCGTGGGGCAAGTTTTAGTTAAGGATAGTAGTGTTCTAAGAAGGAAATAAAATAGCAATTTAAAGGTAATTTGGAAAGGACTTGGGGAAATAGGACAGTTTGGAAGTTGGTTGGGGTAGCATAGTAATGGGTATGATCGGTTATTTGTGTAATTATGACGTGGCTAGTATCTATAGGTGTTTCGTGGCAATGCTCCCGGATTTGGCAACCTGTGTGGCTTGGTGAAGTTAGAGGAATTCGGTTCAGATAGCTTGGTTATGTGCAAATGGATTTCAAAGTGTTCATGATGGGTTCTACCATGGTTTGAATCGGATAATTTCTACCGATGCACGGAGCATATTGTGTGTTATGATTTCCTCCTAGAAAGAAGCAAGAAAGAGGTTTTTGACTAATAAGGTATGTAATTTGCTAGTGACTCAGAGTTGATAATGGAATTCTTATGCTTGTCACATGATGGCATAATAGATGTGGTGTGTTGTGCGGGAATAGGATTTACATGTACCAGGTCACAGTTCAGTTTTGAAGGGAAGGACATAAATTTTTAGGCAACATGAATGGTTTTCGATGACTAGATAAATGATATTACTATCTGGTATAGCCTGATGAGAGTGTACATTTCAGAAAGGGCAGTGTGTTTTGATTTATGGGTACTTCGCTGGTATTGCGGCACTCTCCAGGTTGATCGACTGTTGATATTCAAATTTTTTCCAAGTGGCACGGAAGAAGTTTCAAAGTATTTCTCGTGGGATGATTGTGTATGAGCGAGGTGTTAGGCATTCGGGTGGTGGAGGTGGAATCAAATAGGGTGATTCATGTGTTCTATGGAATTGAAGATTGGGAGTTCTCATGAGTAGATTATTTCATGATGGTGCACTGTGAAGTTGTGGCCGGAGCTCGCCAGATGATAGAAGGTGTTATGATTCCGTCATTGTGGACTTTCGGAGGTTGTTTATCTATTGGTGGCTAACCATAGTTGATTCGGGTCCCATTGGTAGGCCCAATTCGGATGTGTATTCTACACCAAGCCAGATTGATTGGCTTCATACTGCTATTATTAAAGGATGTGCCATTCGGTTGATGTGAAGCCTATTCGTGCTCTGAAATGATCAGTGAGTTACTCTTCTATGCTACGAGGAGTTGTGATTCGTGGTTATATGCACATATGGTGAGGTTCTATTGTGGCCTTATAACGAAATTTGAGCGAGAATAGTATTGGATATTGCTTGGTTGATGACGTATTGGTCATGTTCTTTCGAGTTTTATGTGGCATGGTGTCGTTTGCTTCTTTGTGGTTATGGTAATGCAGTTTGGGTACTTAATATCGAATTGCGCATGGTTATTGATTTTAGCAGGGTGGCTTGGGGTGTTTCATATGGACCGGTATTTGGATAGGGTCACGTATTGCAGCAGAATTATGTGGAAATATGATCCCTTGGGTAAGATTCGTATGTTATGGTCCTGCGGTGTGTGATGGGTTCTTAGCATTGCGTCGGGGTGGTACTCGTCGAGCTTGCGGAACGGTTCTCCTGTTTGGGTCATTGTTATGATTGGGTACATTTGGAATGTTGCTATTTGGTGCACGGATTGCACGGTTTGTGGCTTTAAATTGTATTGATGTGTCATGTCACTAGAACGGTCGTGTTCCAGGAGACGAGGTCATTGGGCCTAGAATAGATGCTATCAGATTTGATTGTGGTGTAATTAGGAGGATAATATCGGAAGTCGGCTTTGAAATTGGCTATAGTTCTTGTAGAAGGGACGAGAGCTCCAAGACCTGATGGTATAATGAATGGTTATGAATTCGGTATGCTTCTTTCATCATCGGCATTGTACGAAGGTTTTAGAATGAGGGTTTGTCTGATATGAGGTTTATTACTGGCACTGGATTGATTTGAGTCGATACTGTGATTTGAAATCATTGCTTCGAGCATTCGAGCTATGCGGTATTTGAATTTGAGTATTTGAGTTATGGTTACGGCTTTTGGTACAGATTGTTCAGACTTATACGGTATGTAGATGCAAACTTCTCATCTTATAGGAAATTTATGATGTTGGAAATTTGATTCGAAGGCTTGTGGGCTAGGTTGAATTGAGAAATTTCAGTTATGCTGTGCAATCGGACCTGTATGGGATAGGGTGACGTGGGATCACCCCCGGGTATGTGCATGTGAAACCTACACAGCGATTTGATGGCTTTTGGAACAACTCTGGGCACGTTCGAGGACGAACACATGTTTAAGTGGGGGAGGATGTAACGACCCGACCGGTCGTTTTGAACATTTGCACTTCGCTCGGTTGTTTGGGGGCATGAGTAGCTCCGTATGATGTACTTTGACTTGTGTGAATCGTTGGTTTTGGGTCGCAGGTATTTCATAATCGAATTGGAAGAAGGAATTTCATTGTTGAAGCTTTAAATTGGGAGAGTTGACAAAAATTTGACTCTTTAGAATTTGACCTAGGATTGGAATTTCGATGGTTCTATTAGCTCCGTTAGTTGATTTTGGACTTAGGAGTGCATCGGGAATGTGATTTGGAGGTCCGTGGTAGAATTAGGCTTGATATCGGGGTCGGAATGGAATTCTAGAAGTTGGAGTAGGTTTGTAGTGTCATTTGTGAAGTGTGTGTAAAATTTGAGGTCATTCGGACGTGGTTTGGTTGGTTTTGGCATCGATTGCCGAATTTGGAAATTTAGAAGTTCTTAGGCTTGAATCCGAGGATAATTTGGTGTTTGGATATTGTTTTGAGTGATTCGAAGGTTCGACTAAGTTTGTATGTTGATATAGGACTTGTTGGTATTTTTGGTTGAGGGCCTCGGGATGATTTCGGAAGGTTAACGGGAAGTTTGAAGTTAGAAAAATGCAGCTGGTGCTGCTGTTCTGGTGTGGCCGCACCTGCAGGTTTGGAACCGCGGGTGCAAGTTTTGCAGGTGCGGAATTTAGTCGCAGGTGCGGGGTTTAAAAGCCTGGTATTTTATCGTAGAAGCGGATGAGGGGTCGCACTTTTGAGACCGCAGGTGCGAAGAGGTGATCGCACTTGTGACTTCCGCAGATGCGGGCTTTTGGGCGCAGAAACGGAGGCTGCAGGTGCGCTATCTGGACCGCAGATGCGGTTTTGCTGGGCAGAAAGGCATAAATTGAACCCTTCGCGAATGTTTGGTCATTCTTCACAATTTCAACTCGGTTTTTGGAGCTTTTGGAGGGTTTTGAAGAGGTAATCAAGGGTATTTCATTGAGGTAAGTTACTTGAGCCTAATACTCGTATATATAGTGATTTTCCTGTTGTTTAATCATTGTAATTAGTGAAAATGAGGGGTTAGGGCTTGGAATTTTTGGAGAGTAATTTAAGGATTTTAAGGACCAAACAATGTCGGATTTTGATGAATTTGGTATGGTTAGACTCGTGAGTGAATGAGCTTTCTAGTTTTGTGAATTTTGTCGGATTTTGAGACGTGGCCCCGGGGGCCGGGTTTGAGCCAATTTCGGGTTTTGGTCTAATTTTGAAGCTTTTCTTGTGGAATTCATTCCATTAGCGTATATTGATGGTATTGTACTGATTGTGAATAGATTTGGAGCATTTGGAGGCCGAGTGCAGAGGCAAGAGCATTGCAGGGCCGAGATTTGACCGGTTTGAGGTAAGTAACGATTGTAAATCTAGTCCTGAGGGTACGAAAACCCGGATTTTGTATCATTCTACTATTTTGAGGTGACGCACATGCTAGGTGACGGGAGTGTGGGCGTGCACCGTTGGGGATTTGTGACTTGGTCCGTCCCGTAGCAACTATAAAGTTGCATATTTTGTTGAAACCATATGATACTTATATGTTTTAGAAAGAATATCTGTAAATTGGGCTGAATGCCACGTTTGGGACTTGCGCCAATGCTGTTTGGACCCTTAGGGGTTGTTTCTTGCCATCCTCTCATTGTTTTTGATTGAAAATCTATACTCAGTCATGTTATACTTGTTTACCGCATAACTCAGTTTTATGACTCTATTTTGATGCATATAAATGTTTTGGGCTGAATACCCTGTTTTACTGAAATGCCCGAGTGGCTTGAGAGGTTTATGACTGAGTGAGGCCGAGGGCCTGATTTGTGAGGATGAGTGTGAATCGGGGCTGCCCTCCAGCAGCATACTTTATTATTGTAGCACGTGAGTTGTTCGTGCAGCACGTGAGTTGTCCGTGTAGATTATAGCGCTTGGGCTGAAGGAGCCCCTCCAAGGTCTGTACGCACCCCCAGTGAGTGCATGTACCTACTGAGTGCGAGTGCCGAGTGCTGAGTGACTGGGAGGCATGAGTGATTGTGAGGTGAGTGGCAAGAGTGATTGTGAGGTATGCCCGAGTGGCAAGAGTGATTGTGAGGTATGCCCGAGTGGCACGAGTGACTGTGAGGTTTGCCCCAGGGGCTGTATATGAGTGATGTTTTGCCCGAGGGGATGTTTATGATTTCATCATTGTTTTTGCTCACTTTTTCATTGAGCCTTTGTTTGAAAAACTGTTGGAAAAATATCTTTAAATGATTTTTACTGGAACAGGGTTTAAACGAGATGATTTGAATCAAAACACTGATTTTTAAAGCATGTTGTACTTTACTGAGTTTTCATTATATGAATGTTATATGCTTTATTGCTCATCACTACTGCTCAGTCTTTATTTATTGTTGTTACTTACTGAGTTGGCGTAATCATGTTACTCCCTGCACCTTGTGTGCAGATCCAGGTGTAGCAGGACACGGTAGCGGCTGTTGATTTTTTTTCTGGTTACAGATTTTCTCGGAGATAGCAAGGTAGCTGTTGGAGATCGCAGCCCCTGCTCTTCTCCCTCTTGTCTTCCTCTAGTTGTATTTAGCTATTTTTCAGGCTGAGTTAGCCTTGATATTGTTAAACAGATTGTAGTAGATGCTCATGACTAGTGACACCCCGATGTCGGGCTTTTCCTTCCGCACTTTTATTTTGATTTGAACTCCTTTACGAAGGTTTTTGTGTTAAATAATATTGAAATTATCTTTGAAATGAAAACATCGGTTTGTTTTGGAAATGAGTCGGCTTGCCTAGTTCCACGATAGGCGCCATCATGACAGGGGTTAGTTTGGGTCGTGACAGTAAGGTTTCTATAATGGCCCAGACCGGTACTCCCAAGTGGACAACTTGAGAGGGAAAGGCACGTGACCGTCGATTGCACCGCTGATCGACTAGTCTACTGCAAAATATGCCTTTCTGATTTAAAAAGGGTAATTTTGGAAGAGCGCGGACACTCATCAAGCGCCATTATGTTGATAATTGGCACTGGTGGAGTATGATGCGGAGCATGCTTTATGCAGAAATAAGACGCTGTCAAGTATTTGCATGACAAATATGTAAAAGTAGTAAATACAATACTAAGGTAAACATAGAAAGGAAAGACAAAAAGAAAGAGTCAGTTTAGTTCGTGGAATATATGCAAGAATGTAATAAAACAGATATGGGAATAGGGATGGGGGATGCATGATATGGCAATCTTAGGCAAGATGAAATGAAAAGTGGCCATAGCAAATAAAGGTGAACGGGAAAGGGATGTGCATGTCATAACAGATTTAAATAAAGGTGAACGGGGAAGAGATGTGCATGTCATAATAAATTTAAACAAATAAAGGTGAATAGGGGAAGGGATATCTATGTAATAGCAAATTTAAACATATAAAAGTGAATAAGGGAAGTGCATGTAATAAAGAAAGTAATCCACATAAGTCAAGTTCATTATGGTAAGAGCCTGAGTATACCCAGCAGAGTCGCCATGCTGTCGCGTCCCGTTTTCTCGCTAAAGCGGGCATCGACATTGTGACAACTCTTTTAAATGGGTGGTATTAAAAGAGGAGAGTCGCCACCTAATGATTTTTAAGGTGTGTTAGGGCACCTATTATGCAGATAACTCTATTTGACTAGTTAACGCCACCAAAGATCGGGTAAGGGCTCAAATTACCTCAAAGAGAAGGTGTTAGGCACTCTTCGAGTTCCACAACTGTGGGTCCCGACCAAACTTAAAACTATGTGGATTATGATTAGGCAAGATGATCAAAGAGAATAAAAGGTCAAAGAGTTTTAATATAACACAATGAGAATTGATAGAAATCTTAAGAGTTACAAGGATATAACTATAACAGTCTATATATAAAGAAAAGAAAAGGGGAGGGGGGTCCTATGTTTTTTAGTCTAAAGGATCACCCCGTGCAACATAGATAATACCTTTGTCCCTTTGCGAATATGCGAATAATACCTAAGACTTCCGTGCTGGCTTTGCTTCTTTCTCATTTTTAAATTTACTTACAGATTTCACAAAACTTGAAGTAAAAGAAATAGAAAAAATTTGGGTTGTGGATGCTAATACCAGGAAGCTACACAAAATGATTCTTAAGGTTCAGGCTTTATGGAGCATAGTTATGCAAGTTTCCCTGCCAGCATAATATAGAAACAGTGGGTTGTTTGGCTTGAAGAAGCCACCATACTTTGTTATAATGTGAATGGCCTATTTGAAGATCTCTTGCTAGAATTAGATTGAAGAGTAGCAGATAAACGGGTGGTATGTGACAAACTGCTTTCTAATTATATGATAGACGTACCAAATGCAATAGATGCAATAGACTTAGAGGGCAAGCCTTAGATAGTCAGTGCGGACCAAAATGCGACCTCTCCAAAAATTCTACAATCTGCGAAATTAAACTACGGCCACAGAAACACTATCCTACTACCAGCTACCCTACTTAGCAAACTGCAGATCGCACAAATTTAAGTGCGACCGCACATTTCGAGAACAATCGAACAAGTCATAAGTTTTACCTAGGTTTTGCAAAAACTTGTGCAAATCTACTTGGCAACATGGTATATAAATACAAATTAGTTAACCCAACCCCTTCTAGCATGTTTTAACAATTACCCATTCCAAAACTACCCCACATGGATACAAGGATGGAATATAATAACAGGTGGTCTAAAAAGAATCTAAAAAGGAAAACTAAATTTAAAAATTAAAATGAAACAAAATTAACACAAAATGAAGTATACCATATGATGTAAATGTGTGTTTGAAAATGCTAGATCCTCAGGTAGACTCTCAGTGCAACAGTAGTTTCTCAAAAGTGTGAAATGAGGCCTAAAGTTCTATTTATACTCAGAGCATTTGAGAGGTTAAAGAGTCGAGTGCGGTCGCACAATTTCAAGAGCGGTCCACACTCTTCTACAGGCTTTCAATGGTCTTCTACTCATGTGCGATCCGCACAATTTCAAGTGCGGCCGCACAATTCTTCCAGAGGACGCAAAATTACCCCGCACTGATAAGCAAAAGTTCAGAGACCCTGTCATTTGACATCTAAACTAGCACCAGTAAGTGCGGTCTGCAGATAAAATCTACGACGGCACAATGGAAAAGTGTGGTCCGCAATTTTCTGCTTCACTTACACAACTTTGTCCACTATTTTTTCATCTAACACTCATCCTACAGCACACTTCAAATCAAGTTAAAAATAACAAAGAACATCTAACTACAAAAAGAAAAAGGAAAAGAACTTTGGTTGCCTCCCAAGAAGCGCCTTATTTAACGTCACGACACAACGCAATGTCATAGCATCCTCAAGCAAAGTAAATGACCCCCACCACATGGCTCTCTCCAAATTTTCCCAAGTAGTTATTCACTCGGTGACCATTGACACAAAATATTTCATTGTTCTTATTCTTCAAATCCAATGCACCAAAGGGTGTCACACAAACAATTTCAAACGGACCACTCCACTTGGACTTAAGCTTTCCGGGAAACATCCTCAACCTTTAGTTAAACAACAATACAAGATCACTGGCCTTGAACTCTTTGTTCCAAATGTACTTGTCATGAAGATATTTCATCTTTTCTTTATACAAGGATGAACTCTCATACGCATGGTACCGGAATCTATCCAATTCATTCAAGTGTGCAACTCGCAAGTTAGCGGCTACATCCCAATCCAGATTCAATTTCTTCAAGGCTTACATTGCCTTGTGCTCTAGTTCCACCGGAAGATGACAAGCTTTACCGAAGACATTCCGATAGGTATTTTGGAAGCCTTCTTATAAGCCTATAACACATCATCAAGCTTTTTGAACCAATTTGTCCAATTTGCATTCACCGTTTTAGACAAGATACTCTTTATCTCCCGGTTGGAGACTTCCACTTGACCAGTAGCTTATGGATGATAGGGAGTCATGACCTTATGAGTAACACCATGCTTGATAAGTAAAGTGTCAAAATCCTTGTTGCAAAAGTGTGACCCTCCATTGCTTATGATTTCATGTGGAGTACGAAATCTTGTAAAAATATTCTTTTTCAGGAAAGCCACTACACTTCTCGCCTCTTTGTTGGGTAAGGAGACGGCCTCAACCCATTTGGATACATAATCCACTGCAACCAAAATGTAAGTATTTCCATAAGAACTCACAAAAGTCCCCATAAATTCAATGCCCCAAACATAAAAAATATCAATCTCCAAGATGGTTGTGAGTGGCATCTCATTTTGCTTTGAAATTCCACCGGCCCATTGACATTCATCGCATCTTTTCACTAAGTCATTTGCATCTTTGTAAAGAGTAAGCCAATAGAAACCACAACATAGAAGTTTGGTCGTTATTGCTCCACCATGATGACCACCATATGGCGAAGAATGACAAGTGCCAAGAATGTTACCTTGCTATTCTTCCGGTACACACCTTCTAATCACCCCATCCGTACAAATATGAAAAAGGTATATCTCATCCCAATAGTAATCCTGAGAATATATTTTGAGTTTCTTTCTTTGGTTTGAAGAGAACTCATCCGAAATTATACCACTCACAAAAAATTTGCTAAGTCCGCAAATCATGGTACCTCTTTCATTGATAGTGCCAAAAGTTTCTCATCAGGGAAAGAGTTATTGATTTCAAGGCCAACATGTAGCCTCCATTCTTCATCCAAACAAGACAAGTGGTCCGACACTTGGTTTTCACTACCTTTCTTATCTTGAATATCAATATCAAATTCTTGCAATAAAAGCATACATCTCATCAACCGGGCTTTATATTGCTTTTTACTCATAAGATAGCAAAGCGCCGCATGATCCACATGGACAATAACTTTGGCACCCATAAAGTACGGGCAGCACTTCTTAATTACAAACTCAATAGTAAGGAGCTCTTTATCCGTAACGGTATAATTGACTTGGGCATCGTTCATAGTATTAGTAGCATAGTAAATCGGATGAAAATCTTTGTTGATATGTTGCCCCAAAACAACCCTAACCGCTAGATCACTTGCATCACACATGAGCTCAAATGGCAAACTCCAATTTGGAGCGGTAATTATAGGAGTAGTTGTCAACTTGAGCTTCAATTGTTCAAAAGCCCTCATACAATCATCATTTAAATGAAACTTAGCATCATTCTCAAGAAGCATACACAATGGGTTCACCACTTTAGAGAAATCTTTGATAAAGCGCCAGTAGAAACCTGCATGGCCTAAGAAACTCCGTACACCCTTCACCGAAGTTGGGGGTGGAGGCTTAGAAATCACCTCAATATTTGCCTTGTCAACTTCAATTCCATTCTTTAAGATCTTATGGACAAGGACAATGCCCTCCTCAACCATGAAATGACATTTCTTCCGATTAAGCACCAAATTGGTCTCTTTACATCTAGCCAACACTTTGTCCAAATTTGCAAGATAATCATCAAAAGAATCCTCAACCACCGAGAAGTCATCCATCAAGACTTCAAGGTAAGCCATACAACATATCAGTGAAAATAGCCATCATACGCCGATGAAAAGTCATCGGTGCATTGCACAAACGAAAAGGCATCCTCTTGAAAGCAAAAGTACCATAAGTACATGTAAAGGTTATTTTATCTTGATCTTCCATAGCAATAAAATTTTGGTTGTAGCCCGAGTACCCATCAATAAAATAATAGAAAGCACAGTCGGCCAATCTATCGAGCCTTTGGTCCATAAAAGGAAGTGGAAAGTGATCCTTCCTTAGGACTTTGTTGAGCTTACGATAATCCATACAAAATCTCCAACTGGTCACCGTTCTTGTTGGAATCAACTCATTCTTCTCATTGGTAACAACCATCATGCCCCCTTCTTTTGGGCACATTGATTCAGAGAGGTCCATGAACTCTATGGAGACGGGATAGACAACCCCGCATCCAACCACTTGATAATCTCATTCTTGACCACTTATTACATAGCCTTATTGAGTCTTCTTTAATGTTTAATGGACGGTGTAGCACCATCCTCCAACTTGATCTTATACATGCAAAATGCGGGGCTTATATCCCGAAATTCCGCCAATATCCACCCAATAGCCTTCTTCCTCTTTTGCAACAATGACAATGTAGAATCAACCTGCGCGTTAGTCGAACAAGAGGAAAGAATAACTGGTAAAGTACAACAAGGGTCAAGAAATTCATACCGAAGGTGTGATTGCAATGGCTTCAACTCCAAAGTAGGTGGCTCTTCAATAGAAGGTTTTGTAGGAGGAGTCTTCCTATTCTCAAGATAAATCTAAAGATGATTTCCGGGGTGCATAGTTTTAAGACCCCATTCCTTGCAAAGAGTACACACATTCCATAAAACCATCCATCTCACCATCATCAAAGTTGAGCAAAACGGCTTCCAACATATCACCAACATTTATGGTTGCACTTATATCAGCAACAATAACATCGGTCACCAAATCAACAAAAAAGAACACACCTCATTGCTATTTGGTAGCCGCATAGACTTGCACACATTGAATACTACGTTTTCATCACCAAGTCGAAAAGTGAGTTCTCCAGCTTCCACATCACAATGAGCCTTACCCGTAGCAAGGAAAGGTATCCCAAGAATAATAGGCACTTCATAATCAACATCACCATCTGGAATAACAAAGTCCACCAAAAGAATGAACTTATCAACCCCGACCAAAACCTCCTCAATCACTCCAATGGTCTCTTCATGGTATGATCGTCCATTTGCAACCTCATAGATTTGGATCTTGGTTTCCCAATTCCCAATGTTTTAAACACCGAGTAGGGTATCAAATTGATACTCGCCCCAAGATCATAAAGAGATTTGGAAAAATCGGCACTCCTAAGTGTACAAGGAATCGTGAAAGCACCCGGATCCTACAACCTAGGAGCCATGAAATGAACAATTGCACTCACTTGATGAGTGACTTTGATAGTTTTAAAATTCATCGACCTCTTCTTGGTCACAAGATCTTTCATAGACTTGGCATAACCGGGCATTTTTTACAAAGCTTCTATCATTGGCACATTAATAGAGAGATTTTTCATTATTTGAATGAACTTCTTGAATTTATTCTCACCATATTTCTTGGCAAGCCTTTGAGGATAGGGAGGTGGAGGCTTAGGCAATGGTGCCTTAGCCTTTTGCACTACCGGCTTCGGTATGTCAATGATGTGCTCCCTAAATAGGTTCACCTCTTCTTGAGTTTCTTCCACACTATCATCAATGTCAATCCAAACATCATCACTTGATTGAACATCATTGTTTGGATTTTCGTCTTCTTCTATCATTTGCTCATCATCCACAAGTCGCCTTTTATTTGAAGTGGGTGCATTCCCGCATCTTCCACTTTTTGTGATAATTTCCATAGCATGCCATGTGTTGTTACCACCCTTTAGGTTTATCACCGTATCACTTGGTAGTGCACCCTTAGGATGAGTATTAAGAGATTGAGAGATTTTCCCCATTTGAACTTCAATATTAAGGATTGATGTGGTATGTGAGGCAGTTGAGCATTCGAATCGGCATTCTTTTCCTTCATTTTCTTGAACATGTTCTCAATACAGCCCATCTTATTATTTGAAGAACTTGAACCATGGGAAGGATAAGGAGGTGGGTTTCTAGGTTGTTGGTACATTGGGGGCCTTTGAAAACCTGAACCCCAATTTTCTTGATTGTTATTATTTACCCAACCACCTTGATTATTGCCTCTGCAATTTTCTTGGTTCTTTCTACTCCAATTTCCTTGGTTGTTGTTATTGTGCCAATTCCCTTGATTGTTAGAACTCCAATTGCCTTGGTTATTAAGTATTCGCCATTTTTGTTGATTGGGGCCTTGGAAATTATTCTTTTGCCCTTAGTAATTGTCCACATATTACACCTCTTCCTCTTGCTCATGATAAAATTTATCTTGATCAAAACTACCATCATCTCGTGCATAACTCTCCACTCGGGTTTGAAATTGTGGACCTTTGGTCCTCTTCTTGTTGACCAACATATTTACCCTTTCCATAACATGAACTTGCTTAGGAGCTTGAACTTGATTAAGTTGGGCCTTGGCGAGTTGAGTCATAGTTGTTGTCAATTAAGCAATGGTTTGCCCATGGTCTTGCAAATATTTATGGAGGTGAATCATGTAAGGATCACCTTGTGGAATATTGGCTCGGGATTGCCAAGCCGATGACGTTTCTGTCACCTCATCAAGAATCTCGCATGCCTCTGCATAAGTTGTTGTCATAAAGTTGACTCCGGCCAATTGATTGATAACACATTGGTTCGTAGTATTAATACCACAATATAAAGTTTGTTGGATGATTTTGTCGATCATATCATTTTTCGATCTCCTTTACCATTGTCCGATACCGCTCCCAAATTCCATGTAAAGCTTCATTGGGTTCTTGTTTGAAAGCCAATATTTCATCACTAAGAGTAGACATGTGCTCAGGAGAGAAAAACATAGCAATAAACTTTGCCGAGAATTCATCCCAAGTATGGATCGAATGATTAGTCAAGCATTCCAACCAATCTAAAGCTTTACCCTATAGAGAAAAGGGAACAAGCCTTAGCCTCAAAGCATCCTCCGAAATATTTGTTTGCTTGCTCCCCTAACACGTATCCACAATGACCTTCAAATATTTATAAGCATTTTTATTTTGCGCTCCGGTGAAGAACCCTCGTTGCTCTAGCAAAGTGAGCATCCCATTGGTAATTTGAAAGTTTCTCTCCCTAATGCGAGGGGGGACTATGGTACTTGCTTGACTTTGTTTGGGAAAAATCCGGTGTTTTTTCCCTTGTAGCTATGGTTGTGGAGGTGGGGGAGGTGGGGCCACGTTGTCTTGTTAACCACGGCCTAGACGATTCAGTTGTGGCACTTGAGGCACATCATCTAGTTGTTCCTCTTCGCCATCCAACTCACCCGATGGCATATTTCCGAGCTCATTGTTCACCATTTTGTACTTATGATTGCTTCAACAAATTAGTAACACGGAAAAGAAGATATTTCAAGAACATACTAAAATATATAGCTACGACCGTAAATATTCCCTTACAACGACGCCAAAAATTAGTCCACGTCCAATCCGCACTCAATAGTGAGTGGAAATAATGGTTGCAATTATAATACACAACTAGTATCGGGGTCGAATTCCTCAGGGAGTTTATGAAGGGTGTTAATGTAGATACTTGAAAAGAGCACGTGAAACAACTAAATTACGCTTCCAAACAAAGGGTGATTGTTTTCCAAATTAACACTAAGAGATTTTAACTAATTAAAAGTAACTAGAAAGAGAATAATTATTTTTGGTGTTTTTAATCAACTGGGAAAAAGCCTAGGGATGTAACCTTCACCTAGGTGAAAACCTAATTGGTAAACTAAATTAATGTTACTTTTGCGGATCGGGGAGTATTATAACTTTTAATTCTCAAGTACCCACTCAATACCTCTCGGTTATAGAGTGGTTATGCCTAAATTGGCTTTCTGAAGTTCAATTTGGTAGCAATCCAAACAATTGATATGATTTCAAGTCGTGTTTCTCATATATCTAGTTCAAACCCTTTAATTAAACTAGCCAAAATCTTAACTAGCTCAATTCCTTGTTAGCCAAGTTTTCCTAGACTAAGTTCCTCTTTCTCAAGTAAACCAAGTCAAATAGGCATGAATCAATATTTCTAACCATTAATTCTAGAAATAATGCATAAACAAGGCTAATTAATAAATACCAAATCATAAACAAGTATTAAAATCAATAACCCATAAGATTTACACACTAGGGTTGGGTCACAACCCTAAATAAAATCTAGCTACTCATGCTAGAAAGTAAAGAAAATAAAGTAGAAGAAATAAGCAAAGCCATTAACTACAATTAATTGATACAACTAATGATTCTTCACCAATATTTGTCACTACTTTCCCAAAAGGGTAAAACATAACCGCTACAGCTTTTTAGAGTACAAAACTTTCCCTAAAGGTGTTTCCCGTCAATTTAGAGTGCCTAGAAATTAGCTGGCAAAAATTCCCTTTGGGAGGTTCTGCGACTATATAATTCCATGTGCGGTCCGTACTTTTTTTCTTCTCGGGATTTGGGAAGAACTCTGCAGCCGCACAATTCCATTTGCGGCTGCACTTGAGCTTCTGCGGCTCACTTTTTGATTGTGGATCGCACTTTGACAAGGCTTCACACTTGGTCTGTTTGAACCTTCTCTGAACTTTTTTAACTCTTGTCAGTTCAACCAGCTTTTGTGGGCACACAATTTGGTGTGCGGACCGCACTTCTAAAAAACTGCTCTAAGGCTTCAGGGATATTTCTACTGCCGCATGTGCATTTCTGCGGACCGCACTTTGCCTGCTTTTCTCCTTCTTACCTTTTTGAGCTCGAATACTCCTTTTTGAGTTAGATTCCTTTGTTATGCTCCAATCCTCCAACATTCCTGCAATTTATACAATTTCATTTGTTTTAGAAAAAAAAATCAACTTTTTCGGACTAAAACAAAAGCAAAAAGGTACTAATATGTGGTTAAAATCCACACTTATCAAAAGGCAATATATTGTTTTCCCCATAAAGCTTTAAACATTATAGCTTTCCACTAAGATCACACAGATCCTTAAGCATCTAACCAAGGTTGCCATTATGACAAAACCCTAAGCGCCGAAGAACCAATGGCACAGAACCCTAAGCGGTAAAGAACCAAGTTTTAAATTCTCACACAACAATAAGCGTCCATACCGTCAAATCTCAACAACCAAGAGATACTCATGGATGAGAACTTTCGTGCTGGCTTTACTCTTTCTCATTTTCAAATTTACTTGCAGATTTCACAAAACTTGCTGTAAAATAAATAGGAAAATTTTTGAGTGTGGATGCTAATCTCAGGAAGCTACACAAAATGCTCCTTAAGGTCCAGGCGATGATTGACATTACGGAGCATAGTTATGCAAGTTTCCCTTCTAGCATAATCAAGAAACTGTGGGATGTTTGGCTTGAAGAAGACACCATACTTTGGGATGATTGGATGACCTCTTTGAAGATCTCTTGATGGAATTAGAGTGAAGAGAAGGAGATAAACGGGTGGTACGTGACAAACGACTTTCTAATTTTATGATAGACGTGCCAAATGCAATAGACGCACATGTGGAAAACTTAGAAAATATTGCTAGCAATAGGATAAATGAGGTAATTAGAATATTCTTTCTAGAGTCTATCAACAATAGGATAAATGATTATCTAAAAACAACTTTTTTTTAAAACAAACTAATATATTTTGTGTTTGTTTTGCTTTTGTGTTTGAAAAGCAATGTGCTTTTCTCTTGTTAAAGTTTAAACATTGTAGCTTTCCACCAAAAGCACACGGAGCCCTAAGCACCTAACCAAAAGTTCTATTGTCATAGAACGCAAAGTGCCGAAGAACCAATAGCTACCATTGTCACAGAACCCTAAGCGGTGAAGAACCAAGGCTTCCATTCTCACACAACAATAAGCGCCCATATTGTCAAAGCTCAACAACCAAGAGATACTCATGGATAAAGACTTCCGTGTTGGCTTTTCTTATTTCTCATTTCAAATTTACTTGCAAATTTAACAAACCTTACAATAAAAGATACAAGAAATATCTGGAGTGTGGATGCAAATCTCATGAAGCTACACAAAATGCTTCTTAAGGTCCAGGCGATGATTGACACTGTGGAGCATAGTTATGCAAGTTTCCCTATCAGCAAAATCAAGAAACTGTGGGATGTTTGGCTTGAGTAAGCCACCATACTTTGCTATGATGTGGATGGCCACTTTAAAAATCTCTTCCTGGAATTAGATCGAAGGGAAGGAGGTAAATGGGTGGTACGTGGCAAACTACTTTCTAATTTTAAGTTAGACGTACCATATGCAATAGACGCACATGTCGAAAACATAGAAAACATTGCTAACAATAGGATATATGAGGTAACTAGAATATTCTATCTATAGTCTGTCAGCAATAAAATAAATGATTATCCTAAAAATAACTTTTTAAAATAAAAAAATGAAATATCCTTATTATTTGCTTGGATTTTGTGTTTGAAAGGCATTGTGCTTTTTGCCCGTTAAAGCTTTAAATATTGTAGCTTCCCACTAAAGGCACATAGACCCTTAAGCACCTAACCAAGGCTTCTAATGTCACAGAACCCTAAGCGTCGAAGAACCAATGGATGCCACTGTTACTAAACCCTAAGCGATGAAGAACCAAGGTTTCAATTCTTACATAACAATAAGGTTGCCATTTTTAAAGAACAATAATCGCACATACCGTCAAAGCTCAATAACCAAGAGATACTCATGGATGAGGACTTCCGTGTTGGCTTTGCTTCCTTCTCATTTTCAAATTTACTAACTGATTTCACAAAACATGCGGTAAAGGAAATAGTAATAATTTGGGTTGTGGTTGCTAATCTCACGAAGATACACAGAATGCTCCTTAAGTTTCATGCGATGATTGACAGTGTGGAGCATAATTATGTAAGTTTCCCTGCCAGCATAATCAAGAAATCGTGTGATGTTTGGCTTGGAGAAGCCACAATACTTTACTATGATGTGGATAGCCTCTTTGAAGATCTCTTGTTGGAATTAGATCAAAGAGAAGGAGATAAATGGGTGGTACGTGACAAACGACTTTCTAATTTTATGATAGACGTGCCAAATGCAATAGGCGCACACGTGGAAAACTTAGAAAACATTGCTAACAATAGGATAAATGAGGTAATTAGAATATTCTTTCTACAGTCTATCAACAATAGGATAAATGATTACCTAAAAACAACCTTTTTTAAAAACAAACTAATATCTTTTATGTTTGTTTTGCTATTGTGTTTGAAAGGCAATGTGCTTTTCTCTTGTTAAAGTTTAAACATTGTACATTTCCACTAAAAGAACACGGAGCCCTAAGCACCTAACCAAAATTTCTATTGTCATAGAACACAGAGAGCCGAAAAACCAATAGTTGCCATTGTCACAGAACCCTAACCGGCGAAGAACTAAGGCTTCCATTCTCACACAACAATAAGCGCCCATATTGTCAAAGCTCAACAACCAAGAGATACTCATGGATAAAAACTTCCGTGTTGGCTTTTCTTCTTTCTCATTTCAAATTTACTTGCAGATTTAACAAACCTTACAATAAAAGAAATAGGAAAAATTTAGGGTGTGGATGCTAATCTCATGAAACTATACAGAATGCTCCTTAAGGTCCAGGCGATGATTGACACTGTGGAGCATAGTTATGCAAGTTTTCCTGTCAGTAAAATCAAGAAACCGTGGGATGTTTGGCTTGAATAAGCCACCATACTTTGCTATGATGTGGATGGCCACTTTGCAGATCTCTTGCTGGAATTAAATCAAAGAGAAGGAGGTAAATGGGTGGTACATGGCAAACCACTTTCTAATTTTATGTTAGACGTACCATATGCAATAGACGCACATGTCGAAAACATAGAAAACATTGCTAACAATAGGATATATGAGGTAACTAGAATATTCTATCTATAGTCTGTCAGCAATAGAATAAATGATTATCCTAAAAATAACTTTTTAAAATAAAAAAATGAAATATCCTTATTATTTGCTTGGATTTTGTGTTTGAAAGGCATTGTGCTTTTCGCCCGTTAAAGCTATAAATATTGTAGCTTCTCATTAAAGGCACACAGACCCTTAAGCACCTAACCAAGTCTTCCAATGTCACAGAACCCTAAGCACCGAAGAACCAATGGATGCCACTGTCACTGAACCTTAAGCGATGTAGAACCAAGGTTGCCATTCTTACAAAACAATAATCGCACATACCATCAAAGCTCAACAACCAAGAGATACTCATGGATGAGGGCTTTCGTGTTGGCTTTGCTTCCTTCTCATTTTCAAATTTACTTTCAGATTTCACAAACACATACAGTAAAAGAAATAGTAAAAAATTGGGTTGTGGAGGCTAATCTCACGAAGCTACATAGAATGCTCCTTAAGGTCGAGGCAATGATTGACATTACGGGGCATAGTTATGTAAGTTTCCCTGCCAGCATAATCAAAAAACAATGGGATGTTTGACTTGAAGAAGCCACCATACTATGCTATGATGTGGTGGACTATTTAAGATCTCTTGCTGGAATTAGATCGAAGAGAAGGAGATAAATTGGTGGTACGTGAAAAACTTCTTTCTAATTTTATGATAGACGTACCAAATGCAATAGACGCACATGTGGAAAAATTAAAAAATATTCCTAACAATAGGATAAATGAGGTAACTAGAATATTCTTTCTAGAGTCTATCAATAATAGGATAAATGATTACCTAAAAAAAAACTTTTTTAAAAAAAGAAACTAATATCTTTGGTGATTATTTTGCTTTTGTGTTTGAAAGGCAATGTGCTTTTCGCTCGTTAAAGCTTTAAACATTGTAGCTTCCCACTAAAAGCACACGGAGCCCTAAACGCCTAACCAAAAGTTCCATTATCATAAAACCCAAAGTGCTGAAGAACTAACAGCTGCCATTGTCATAGAACCCTAAGCGGCAAAGAACCAAGGCTTCTATTCTCACACAAGAATAAGTGCCCATATCGTCAAAGCTCAACAACCAAGAGCTACTTATGGATGAAGACTCTGTGCTAGCTTTGCTTCTTTCTCATTTCAAATTTACTTGCAGATTCAACTTACAGTAAAAGAAATAGGATAAATTTTAGGTGTGGATGCTAATCTAAGGAAGCTACACAAAATGCTCCTTAAGCTCCAAATGATGATTGACATTGTGGAGCGTAGTTATGCAACTTTCCCTGCCAGCATAATCAAGAAACCGTGGGATGTTTGGCTTCAAGAAGACACCATACTTTGCTATGGTGTGGATGTCCTCTTTGAAGATCTCTTGCTGGAGTTAGATCGAAGAGAATGAGATAAATGGTTGGTACGTGACAAACTGCTTTCTAATTTTATGATAGACGTACCAAATGCAAAAGACGAACATGTGAAAACCTTAGAAAACATTGTTAATAATAGGATAGATGAGGTAATTAGAATATTCTTTCTATAGTCTCTCAATAATAGGATAAATGATTATCTTAAAAATATTTTTTTAATAAAAAAAACTAATAGCTTTAGTTTTTGTTTTGCTTTTGTGTTTGAAAGGCAATGTGCTTTTCGCACGTTAAATCTTTAAATATTGTAGCTTCCCACTATAGGCACACGGCGCCCTATGAACCTTACCATGGCTTGCATTGTCACAGAATACTAAATGTCGAAGAACCAAGGCTGCCATTCTCACAGAATAATAATCGCATGTACAGTCAAAGCTCAACAACCAAAAGATACTCATGGATGAGGACTTCCTTGTTGGCTTTGCTTCCTTCTCATTTTCAAATTTACTAACTGATTTCACAAAACATGCAGTAAAGAAAATAGTAAAAATTTGGGTTGTGGTTGCTAATCTCACGAAGTTACACAGAATGCTCCTTAAGGTCCATGCGATGATTGACAGTGTGGAGCATAGTTATGCAAGTTTCCCTGCCAGCATAATCAAGAAATCGTGTGATGTTTGGCTTGGAGAATCCACCATACCTTACTATGATGTGGATAGCCTCTTTGAAGATCTCTTGTTGGAATTAGATTGAAGAGAAGGAGATAAATGGATGGTACATGACAAACTACTTTCTAATTTTATGATAGACGTACCAAATACAATAGATGAGCATGTGGAAAACTTAGAAAATATGGGTAACAATAGGATAAATGAGGCAATTAGGATATTCTCTCTAGAGTCTATCAATAATAGGATAAATGATTATCCTAAAGACAACTGTTTTTTTTAAAATAACTAATATCTTTAGTGTTTGTTTTTCTTTTGTGTTTGAAAGGCAATTGTAGCTTCCCACTAAAAGAAAACGAAGCCCTAAGCGCCTAACCAAGGCTTTCATTGTCACAGAATCCAAAGCACCAGACCAATAGTTGACATTGTCACAGAACCCTAAGCAGCGAAGAACCAAGGCTTCCATTCTCACAGAACAATAAGCGCCCATATCGTCAAAACTCAACAACCAAGAGATACGCATGGATGAAGACTTCGTGTTGTCTTTGCTTTTTTCTCATTTCAAATTTACTTGCAGATTTCATAAAACTTGCAGTAAAAGAAATGGGAAACTTTTGGGTTGTAGATGCTAATCTCACGAAGTTACACAAAACACTCCTTAAGGTCCAGGTGATGATTGACACAATGGAGCATAGTTATGCAAGTTTCCCTGCCAGCATAATCAAGGATTCACGGGACGTTTGGCTTGAAGAAGCCACCATACTTTGCTATGATGTGGATGGTCTCTTTGAAGATCTCTTGTTGGAATTAGATTGAATAGAAGGAAATAAATGGGTGGTACGAGACAAAATGCTTTCTAATATTATGATAGACGTACCAAATTCAATAGACACACATGTGAAAAACTTAGAAAACATTGCTAACAATAGGATAAAAGGAGGTAATTAGAATATCCTTTCTAGAGTCGCTCAACAATAGGATAAATGATTGTCCTATAAACATCTTTTTTCAAATAAAACTAATATCTTTAGTATTTATTTTGCTTTTGTGTTTGAAAGGAAATATGCTTTTAGCCCATTAAAACTTTAAACATTGTAGCTTCCCACAAAAGCACACGTAGCCCTAAGTTCCCGACCAAGGCTTCCATTGTCACAGAACCAAAAGCGCCGAAGAACCAATAGCTTCCATTGTCATAGAAGCCTAAGCGGCGAAGAACCAAGGCTTCCATTCTCACAGAACAATAAGCGCCTATACTGTCAAAGCTCAATAACGAAAAGATACTCATTGATGAAGGCTTCCGTGCTGGATTTGTGATGACGTCCACAACACGCCTTTATATGAGATATGATGTGGTCGTATGCAATAATAGTACCTAACAAGAGTCAAGGTCAATTTCCATAGGGAGTTATGAGGGGTGTTAGGAGTATATATTTGAAACAAGCAAATGGGTTATCTAAGATTGCACTTTCACAACAAAGCTTTGTTTTCTATTTCTACTGTTACTATAATGAATGCAATTTAAGAATATATATTATAGATAAATATTTTTGAGGTTTTTCCAATTGGAATAAAGGCCTTGGGATATGGCCATAACCTAGGTGTTTGCCTAGTGGGATAAAGATATTTATACTTGTTTTGTTGATTGTGGTGTATTATAGCTCTCAACTCCACGTTACCCACTCAATACCTCTCGGTCAGAGAGTGATTTTGCCCAATTTGGCTTTCTCAAGTCCAAATGGGTGTCAACCAAAACAGTTGGTAAGAGCTCAAGTCGGGTTCTTACTATCTCTAGTTCGAACCCTTTAACTAGGTTAATTAATCTCTCAATTAACCCAATTCTTTGTTAGCTAAGTTGTCCTAGACTAGGTCTCTCTTTTTCAAGTAGAGACTAAGTCAAATAGGCATGAATCAATGTTTGCAACCATTAATTATAAAACTGAAGCATGAACTAAGCTAAATAATCAACACCCAATTATAAACAAGCATAAAATTAATCACCCATAAGGTTTACACACTAGGGTTGGGTCACACCCTAGTAAAGATCAAGCTACTCATAATGGAATTTGAATAAAATAAAGATGAAAAGCTAATTAAACTCACGATGGAAAATTAAAATGATGAAATGTAATGTTAAAATACTTAAATAAGCTAAAACTTCCTAAAATAGCAAAGTGAAACGGCTACAATAGGTTTGTATGTTCAAACTTGAATTAATTTTGTGAAACTCGTCTATTTATACAGGGACAAAAATCGCGAACAAAAATACCCCTCGGGAGGTTATGCGGCCACACAATTCCATGTGCGGTCCACAGATTTCTTCAGTTGGCAGGCAGGTGAGTTATGCGGCTGCACATTTCTGGGCTGCGGCCGTGATGCAATCTTTTGCGGCCACACATTTTTGTACTACGTCCGCGAGGTAATGTTCTCCAGCCGCACAATTCTTATGCGGTCCGCACTTCACAAAGGATCCTGGACTTGGTCTTTTTGAATAGTCTCTGATCTTTGACTCTTAAGCCCAATTCTTTGGCCGCACAATTCATGTGTTGTACGCACATTACTGAAAGTCCCGTTGGGTATTTCTTCTTGTTTTGCGGCTGCAAATGGAATTTGCAGTCCGTAATTTCTTCTGCGGACCGCACATTTGTGTGTCTGCAACCTTTATTTCTTGTGCTTCGGAACACTCCTTTTTTAGTCCAATTTCATCTCGAGAGATCAAATTGTTACAACCCAAATTTGCATACCATAGATCACGTCGTAAGTAGACGATGTAAATCCAAGAAGATATTATCTTTGAGATGATAAGAAGTTAATCCTATTGGTCTTAAACGATACAAGGGTGTATAAGAGTGGTTAACAAATATTAGAAGTTAAACGAATCAAGGATGTTGTAATCCGTATTTTCGGGTAACACTAGAGGTGATTAACTGTCCCAAGAGGTCTTGTTTTAATGTATTTGAATCATATAATATCCGCATCATAAGTCTTGAAGTCAAGCGAGTTATGAAACAAAAGTCGATAAAAGTTGTCGCAACTTAGGTTTATAATTTTACTTAAACTTTAGGTCAAATGTTACTGTATTTTTCTCCCGATGTGCTAGGAATTATGGGGTGATCTACCTATCAAATTGAAGATCTATGAGTCTAATTTCCAACGCATTAAACCGTTCGTTGATACGATCTCGGAATAGAGAGATATTCGCATTTTCGCGAGAGTGCGCCAAGCTGCTCTCTATGGGGCCCACAAAGGCGGTTTAAGACATATGGACATATATAAGATACCTCAACCCCGTTTTAAGTCATTATATTTCAGTATATTCAGACCTTATAACCCTAAAAACAGTCTCTCAAGGTTCTCTCATGATCCAAGACCCAAACAAAGGGCAAACAACACAAATCAAATATCGGGAATCCCGTGGCGCTAGTAAGTTTCTTGTTCTTCTTGTTGTTGCTGATTTTTGTGTTGTTCCAGCTCATGTGGGAGGTTGTTTTAAGTGTTTTATGTCCTGTAAATACACCTTCAAGTTTTTAATATCAACCCTAGGTGATTTCAAGTCTTCTAAAGTAATTCTAGTGCCGAAAAACCCGAATTAATTGCTAGTTTCGCTTCCTTGTTCTTGTGGCAGAATTGAAGGGATATTTCGTGGAAAATTAAGGTCAAATTGGAGTTGTTCTTTCTGTTTAAAGGTAAGGAACCTCTTACTCTATATATATTTAAGATTATCCAAGTTGCAGCTAAGTCGTTGAAGCTAGAACTTGTGAAATATATATCGAAAAGCTTGGTAGTAATGTTGTTGGTTGGTGGACTGTTTTGGAGGCTCAATATGATTATTAATGATGTTGTTTGGGCTGTTTGGTGATTGTATTGACTTGTGGGAAGTCATATAAATAGGGGAGGTGCTGTCCGTTTCATCGTAAAATAGGATGTGGTCGATACATAATAGTTACGACGCTTAAACGATAATGATAGTGTCATTTGTCTTATTGTAGACTAAGGAGTCGTGATATTTGCATAGCTTGAGGTTGGGAAGTATATACAAGGTATGTGAGTCTATCCCCTTCATTCTTTTGCACGACTCCGATTGTACATAATGTAATGAACGAGCTCCCAAAGATACTCTACTCTTAGAAGCTAGCAGTACTTACATTGCTGCCCTTCTTATGAAACGATTGGTATTGATGTTACTTCTCTTATTCTTATATTATCAATGTTGTTGGTAGTTCCTGATTCTTATAAGTTTCTTGATGAAGAGTTAATCCTAATAACGTGTACGAAGGATACCGACCTTACGTCACTCCGAAAGGTTCAAAATGTGATTCCAATGAGTCCAGCATGCATCATATATATGTATCTATTTTACTCTACCGAGCCGCGCTATAGTTGGCCGGGTATGGCACCTATTGTGCAACCACTGATCAGTTGGGTTTTACCGAGCTCCACGTGGCCGGGTACGATTCTACCGAGCCCTATGATGGCCGGGTACGTTTTACCGAGCCTATTATGGCCGGGTACGATATGATGATGGTGATGCCCACAAAGGCGTATGTTTTAAAAGTTTATGTATATATATATATATATATATATATATATATATATATATATATATATATATATGTATCATGTATTTCATGTCAGTAGCCCTCAGAGGTACCCAGATGTCACAGGTTGTATATTCTCTATCCATGTTTACATTACTGTTCTTACTTATGCTTTCTTGCCTCACATACTCAGTACTTTATTCGTACTGACGTCCTTTTTATTTGTGGATGTTGCATGTCGTGCTGCAGGTCCTGATAGACAGGTAGACGTAGCTCCCCCACCACAGTAGGCTGTCCAGTTCAGCGGTTATTGGCGAGATCCCTTCTCCGGACTTGCCGTGGTCTTGGTATGCATTTTTTGTTATAGACCTTATGGGTATGTCGGGGCCCTGTTCCGGCAATGTTGTAGCACTTATGTTCTTTTACAGGCTCATAGACAGGTGTCGACTTATGTATGGTTTAGAATGCCTTTTCAGCTGATTTTTGTTGTATAGTCTTTCATGGCATCATGATAGCTCGTACCTTATATATAGTTTCTTGACAGTCTTGTCGTCCCATGTTATGTATGTTCATGACATTATCTTTCATTGTTGGATGTTCATGATCCATGTCTACTATTTATATTGATCTTGTCGACCCTTAAAGATAATAAGGAAGGTTAGATAAAATGTACGTTGGTGCTCGGCAAGTATGGTCCGGGTGCTAGTCATGACCCTCCAGTTGGGTCGTGACAAACTTGGTATCAGAGCAAGTCTGTCCTAGGGGTTGTCTATGAGCCGTGTCTAGTAGAGTTTTGATTATGGATGTGTAGCGCGCCACATTTATAATCAGGAGGCTACGTGACATCTAGGGTTGTTACCTTCTTCCTGAATCTAGATCGTGCGTAGAGTTGAGTCGTAAGTGTTCATATCTAATATTCACCTTGTTTTCTTTTAGCGATGCCTTCGACTAGGAAGCAAGCGATTAGTAAACGGCTTGATACAGCTGTAGGAGAGGGTAACATTCAGGTGCCTCCAGCCATAGCAGGCCAAAGTGAGCCTCAGAGTGAGATGCCGTCTCATACCTCTCTGTCTCCTCCAGAGGATATTAGGAGGCACCCAGTACATCCAGTTCCTCCGTCTGGCACTACAGACCACGATATGCGCAGTGCAGTGCAGTTGTTGAGTAGCTTAGTAGCTGCTCAGGCTCAGAGGCAGAATACCGGTGCTGCTGATAAACCGGTTAGTGCAGGAGTTCGTGATTTTATTAATCTAGACCCTCCAGTGTTTACCGGATCAAGCCCCAAGGAGGACCCGCAAACATTTATTGATCAGGTTCATTGTACATTGCGTGTTATGCATGCTAGTGATACAGAGGCAGTAGAGTTGGCTTCTTATCGGTTATGGGATTTAGCGATTTTATGGTATGATAGTTGGGAGAGATCTAGGGGTCCGAACGCTCCTCCAGCCGTGTGGAAGGAATTTTCTGAGGCCTTTCTTCATCACTACTTACCAGCTGAGATACGATGAGCTAGAGCTGATAAGTTCTTGAACCTTCGACAGGGTAATATGAGTGCATGAGAGTATAGTATATAGTTTGATTCTTTATCAAGGTATACTCCCCATATGGTGGCCGAGATGAGTGATAGGGTGACCACATCTGATAAATGAGTGCACAACAGCCTCCTTGGTAGAGGGCATGGATATTTCCCGTATTCAGGCTTATGCCCAGACCCTTCAGGATCATAAGTTATATGCTAAGCTCTCTAAATGTGAATTCTTGCTGAACTCAGTAGCATTCCTTGGCCATGTGATATCTGATGAGGGTATTAAGGTCGACACTCAGAAGATCGATGCAGTGAAGAATTGGCCGAGACCTACAACACCGTCAGAAGTCCGCAGCTTCCTGGGGCTAGCAAGATATTATAGGCAGTTTGTAGAAGGGTTTTCCTCTATATCAGCACCATTGACTAAGTTAACACAGAAAACTAAGTTCCAGTGGTCTGATGCTTGTGAACATAGTTTTCAAGAGCTAAAGAATCGATTGACATCCGCGCCAGTACTCACTCTCCCAGAAGGAACAGAAGGTTATGTGGTATATTGTGATGCCTCAGGTATAGGTTTGGGGTGCGTATTGATGCAACGTGGGAAGGTGATTGCTTATGCATCAAGACAATTGAAGAAGCATGAAAAGAATTACCCGACTCATGATTTGGAATTGGCTGCAGTAATATATGCTTTGAAGATATGGCGGCACTACTTATACGGCGTCCATGTTGACATCTACACAGATCACAAGAGTTTACAATACATCTTCAAGCAGAAGGAGTTGAATTTGAGGCAGCGTAGGTGTCTTGAATTACTGAAAGACTACGACATCGAGATATTGCACCATCCTGGTAAAGCCAATGTTGTGGCAGACGCTCTCAGCCGTAAGTGAATGGGAAGCTTAATACATATTGAGGCAGGTAGACAAGGGTTGACCAAAGAGCTTCACCTGCTGGCCAATATGAGAATCAGATTGTTGGACTCTGATGACGGAGGTGTTACTGTACAGAATACAGCAGAATCATCTTTGGTAGCCGAGGTAAAAGCACGGCAATATGAAGATCCTACCTTAGTAAGATTGAGAGAGGGAATTCAGCAGTGTAAGATTACAGCTTTCAAGATCGGAGGAGATGGGACACTGAGATACCAGGGCCGATTATGTGTACCTAGTGTGGCAGGGTTGCGAGAGAAGATTATGATTGAGATTCACCAGTCCCGATATTCTATCCATCCTGGCTCGACAAAGATGTATCATGACGTTAAGGAGCAGTATTGGTGGGATAACATGAAGAAGTCTATTGTAGAATTTGTAGCCCAGTGTCCTAATTGTCAACAAGTAAAGATCGAGCATCAGAAACCTAGTGGATTGATTCAGAATATAGAGATTCCGACCTGGAAATGGGAGGTGATTAATATGGACTTCATTATTGGATTACCTCGCTCTTATCATAAGTTTGACTCCATCTGGGTGATAGTTGATCGACTTACAAAATCTGCCCATTTTCTGCCAGTTAAGACAACTTACACGGCTGAAGATTATGCGAAGTTGTATATCAAGGAGATTGTTAGGCTTCATGGTGTGCCGGTATCTATTATATCAGACCGAGGAGCTCAATTTACGGCTAACTTTTGGAGGTCTTTTCAGAAGGGTTTAGGCATACAAGTAAATCTCAGCACTGCATTCCATCCGCAGACTGACGGACAGGCTGAACATACCATCCAGATGCTTGAAGATATGCTACGAGCATGTGTTCTAGATTTCAAGGGGAATTGGGATGACCATCTGGCACTTATAGAATTTGCCTACAATAATAGCTATCATTCCAGTATTAAAATGGCCCCGTATGAGGCACTGTACGGGAGGAGATGTAGATCACCAGTTGGATGGTTCGAAGTCGGTGAGACAGAATTATATGGGCCAGATTTGATTCACCAAGCCATTGAGAAGGTGAAAGTGATACAAGAGCGACTGAGGACGGCACAAAGCAGGCAAAAGTCTTATTCCGACGTCCGACGTCGTGATCTGGAATTTAAGGTTGGTGATTGGGTTTTCCTGAAGATCTCGCCGATGAAGGGTGTTATGCGTTTTGGGAAGAAGGGTAAGTTGAGTCCGCGGTATATTGGGCCGTACAAAATTCTTCGACGAATTGGACAGGTTGCTTACGAGTTAGAATTGCCATCTGAATTGGAATTTGTCCACCCGGTATTCCATGTATCTATGTTGAGGAAATGTATTGGAGACCCTTCTCGGGTCATCCCTATCAAAGATGTACAAGTTACAAAGGATCTATCATATGATGAAGTGCCAGTGGCTATATTAGATCGACAAGTCCGCAAGCTGAGAACAAAGGATGTAGCTTCCGTGAAAGTATTATGGAGGAACAAGAATATAGAAGAAATGACATGGGAAGCAGAAGAGGAGATGAAGTCTAAATACCCTTACCTATTCCAGAGTGAAGATAACGAGGATGCCGGGGGAAAGAAGGACGCATTATAAGGTGAAACGGCTCTATGAGATAAGCAATAGCTTGTGAATATGCAGATAATGTACATATCCATAATGCTTTGTATAGTCTTGTAAGGCCATAGGTTGGGTTTAACTGCTTGCAAGTTTGACTAGTGTCCATTTTATGGGGGAAACTCAGCCGGAAATCTCTGTCGGAATCCACGATGAGTTAGACACCCCATAAACCCTTACATTCGAGGACGAATGTTCCTAAGGGGGAGAGGGTGTTACAACCCAAATTCGCATACCATAGATCACGTCGTAAGTAGTCGATGTAAATCCAAGAAGATATTATCTTTGAGATGATAAGAAGTTAATCCTATTGGTCTTAAACGATACAAGGGTGTATAAGAGTGGTTAACAAATATTAGAAGTTAAACGAATCAAGGATGTTGTAATCCGTATTTTCGGGTAAACTAGAGGTGATTAACTGTCCCAAGAGGTCTTGTTTTAATGTATTTGAATCATATAATATCCGCATCATAAGTCTTGAAGTCAAGCGAGTTATGAAACAAAAGTCGATAAAAGTTGTCGCAACTTAGGTTTATAATTTTACTTAAACTTTAGGTCAAATGTTACTGTATTTTTCTCCCAGTGTGCTTGGAGTTATGGGGTGATCTACCTATCAAATTGAAGATCTATGAGTCTAATTTCTAACGCATTAAACCGTTCGTTGATACGATCTCGGAATAGAGAGATATTCGCATTTTCGCGAGAGTGCGCCAAGCTGCTCTCTATGGGGCCCACAAAGGCGGTTTAAGACATATGGACATATATAAGATACCTCAACCCCGTTTTAAGTCATTATATTTCAGTATATTCAGACCTTATAACCCTAAAAACAGTCTCTCAAGGTTCTCTCATGATCCAAGACCCAAACAAAGGGCAAACAACACAAATCAAATATCGGGAATCCCGTGGCGCTAGTAAGTTTCTTGTTCTTCTTGTTGTTGCTGATTTTTGTGTTGTTCCAGCTCGTGTGGGAGGTTGTTTTAAGTGTTTTATGTCCTGTAAATACACCTTCAAGTTTTTAATATCAACCCTAGGTAATTTCAAGTCTTCTAAAGTAATTCTAGTGCCGAAAAACCCGAATTAATTGCTAGTTTCGCTTCCTTGTTCTTGTGGCAGAATTGAAGGGATATTTCGTGGAAAATTAAGGTCAAATTGGAGTTGTTCTTTCTGTTTAAAGGTAAGGAACCTCTTACTCTATATATATTTAAGATTATCCAAGTTGCAGCTAAGTCGTTGAAGCTAGAACTTGTGAAATATATATCGAAAAGCTTGGTAGTAATGTTGTTGGTTGGTGGACTGTTTTGGAGGCTCAATATGATTATTAATGATGTTGTTTGGGCTGTTTGGTGATTGTATTGACTTGTGGGAAGTCATATAAATAGGGGAGGTGCTGTCCGTTTCATCGTAAAATAGGATGTGGTCGATACATAATAGTTACGACGCTTAAACGATAATGATAGTGTCATTTGTCTTATTGTAGACTAAGGAGTCGTGATATTTGCATAGCTTGAGGTTGGGCAGTATATACAAGGTATGTGAGTCTATCCCCTTCATTCTTTTGCACGACTCCGATTGTACATAATGTAATGAACGAGCTCCCAAAGATACTCTACTCTTAGAAGCTAGCAGTACTTACATTGCTGCCCTTCTTATGAAACGATTGGTATTGATGTTACTTCTCTTATTCTTATATTATCAATGTTGTTGGTAGTTCCTGATTCTTATAAGTTTCTTGATGAAGAGTTAATCCTAATAACGTGTACGAAGGATACCGACCTTACGTCACTCCGAAAGGTTCAAAATGTGATTCCAATGAGTCCAGCATGCATCATATATATGTATCTATTTTACTCTACCGAGCCGCGCTATAGTTGGCCGGGTATGGCACCTATTGTGCAACCACTGATCAGTTGGGTTTTACCGAGCTCCACGTGGCCGGGTACGATTCTACCGAGCCCTATGATGGCCGGGTACGTTTTACCGAGCCTATTATGGCCGGGTACGATATGATGATGGTGATGCCCACAAAGGCGTATGTTTTAAAAGTTTATGTATATATATATATATGTATCATGTAAAGTTTATGTATATATATATATATGTATCATGTATTTCATGTCAGTAGCCCTCAGAGGTACCCAGATGTCACAGGTTGTATATTCTCTATCCATGTTTACATTACTGTTCTTACTTATGCTTTCTTGCCTCACATACTCAGTACTTTATTCGTACTGACGTCCTTTTTATTTGTGGACGCTGCATGTCGTGCTGCAGGTCCTGATAGACAGGTAGACGTAGCTCCCCCACCACAGTAGGCTGTCCAGTTCAGCGGTTATTGGCGAGATCCCTTCTCCGGACTTGCCGTGGTCTTGGTATGCATTTTTTGTTATAGACCTTATGGGTATGTCGGGGCCCTGTTCCGGCAATGTTGTAGCACTTATGTTCTTTTAGAGGCTCATAGATAGGTGTCGACTTATGTATGGTTTAGAATGCCTTTTCAGCTGATTTTTGTTGTATAGTCTTTCATGGCATCATGATAGCTCGTACCTTATATATAGTTTCTTGACAGTCTTGTCGTCCCATGTTATGTATGTTCATGACATTATCTTTCATTGTTGGATGTTCATGATCCATGTCTACTATTTATATTGATCTTGTCGACCCTTAAAGATAATAAGGAAGGTTAGATAAAATGTACGTTGGTGCTCGGCAAGTATGGTCCGGGTGCTAGTCATGACCCTCCAGTTGGGTCGTGACACAAACTTCCAGCATTCCTGCAATCTGCACAATTTTATTAGTTTCGGGAACACAATTCGATACTTTCGGACTAAAACAAAAGCTAAAAGGTACTAGTAACTAGTCAAAATCCCTACTTATCAACCCCCCAAATATAAGTCTTTGCTTGTCCTCAAGAAAATAAATTAGTTCCCACCTCAAAATGTTAAAGGTCATTTCAGCGAATCAAAGGTGAGCCATCCACACACCAGTTGGGACCAATAATTACCCACACTAGTCATGTATTATCAACAAGGTGACAATTTAAACATTCATGCACATATAGTTCTAATGTGACATTGACTTTACTCATCAAGGACTCTTGCTCTATCATGTAGGTCATGGTGGACTCCAAACTCGTTTTCCTGTACTTTCCATTTGCCCAACTCACATAAGAAATTTAGCACTCAATCCAAAGATTTATGAAAGGTTAACTTATCTCTCTCAAAAGAATGTCACAAGTACGGCCTCGAGTACCATAGGCTTGCCCCTCATGTAGATCGTCACTAATGTAATCTCACTCGGTTTGAAATCAAGTAGGAATTCTTTCGGGATGTAATAAAGGCTTTTTGGTTAGGGTAGGATACCGTATGGGTAAGTGGTTACACCATTCCTTAAGCACTCCATCTTCCATTTCTCGGCTCACACTTTGCCAATTCTTAGAGGCACTTTCTTTTCATTGGGGACTAGAGAGACTTAGCATCACTCTTTCTTGATCATTTCATTCTTTTTCTCCCTTTTTGATTTCTCCTTGTTTTGGATCATTAACTATTTTTGAATCCCTTCAACCCTTTCACTTATTCACTTTTTGCATCTTTCTTTTTGTTCTTTTCTTTTCTTGCCTTTTCTTCTCATAGAGATTATTTATTTTCTCTTTTTGTGACTTAATACCTTTTTCACGTTTCTCATCTCTCCCCCAAACTTACATTTTAAGCCATTTGTTTCACAAGAGTATTAAGGAAAGCTCTGGTGCCAAGAGAGGGTCACGACCAAACGGGTAAAGGCTTGTAACATGGCTATCAAATGAGAAAGCTTATAGGCTCAAAGGGGTTGACTAGGGATAATGACATTGGTTGGCAATAGAAAACTCAAACGGGCCAAGGAGAGCCTACAACCACTTCTCAAACCAAGCAAAACTTAGGATTTTACCGTGAAACACATTTAGGGCAAGTTCTAGACCCTTCGCACGGATTCTTGGACTAGCAACAATTCATCTCACCCCTCATGCAACCGGATTGAAAAAGAGGACAGAGTCGAGGGCCCACAAGACCACATTTAAGTTTAAAGATCACTACGGTCTAATTAAACCACTCGATGATTGCCAAAGTCAACAAAAGAGTCACTAACTAGAGCTATTTCTTTCACAAACCTTGTTTTGAACCATAAGCACATAGTTAAATGTGTTGGTGCCAATTGAATCATGGTTTACTCTTCGAGCATGACTTAATTGGGTCTTTTTATTTATTACTACTACTAATATTACCTAAACACAAAAATGGATGCATTCCCTTAAGAAGGTTGTCACGCCATCAATCTTTGGGATGAGTTACCCGGTTCACACAATAACTACCTTTGGAAAGAACCGTGGAATTAAGAAAACCAAAGGCTTATTATCTACTAAAACATAAAAAGAAGTTACTAAATCAAACAAAGAAGCTACTAAATCAAATAAATACCTAGTAAAGAAACAAAAATAAGGAAGGTAATAAGCAAAAACTACTAAAGATAGAATGAATGTACATAATGAGAGAAAGAGAGAGAATATATATACATAATAAGAAAAGAGAGAATAATATCAAGTTATTACATGCCAAATGTCTCAGAATATATCATATATAATAAATAAACTCCCCCCCCCCCGAATAAAGATAAGCATTATCCCCAATGCTTAACAAAATAAGAGTAAAAGAGGGGAAAGAGTGAAGAAAACTCTCTATGGCTCCTTGGACATCTCTGTGTCCACAGCAATGTCATCGCCCTCAGGCTCAGCCAACAGAATCTCATCATCCTCAACTATGAGTGTGGCTGGATTGGTGAACATCTAACACACTCCTGCCTGAGCAGCGTCGGCAGCAAGGTTTGGCTCTTCAGACTGGCCAGCTGGTGCCGCCGGTGAAGATGGTGTTGTAAGATCTGGGACGGAATGGTTTGGGTCAAGCAGCATGTCAAAGGGGAGATCTCCAGCTATAGCAAGCCTGGTCACCTGTCTCTGGAACTTGTCCACTGACTTCTTGCTGGCCTAAGACTTTCTCATCTTCTTTACATTTTTTCCCAGCACTTTGATCACTGACCCGTGCTATACCAAGGTAGTCATAATAGTGTTAGGGTTCTCTAGGATCTTCTTCAATGTCTCTTCAACTGTCAGGGGAAATTGAGGTACCTGAACAGAAGACTGTGCTACAACAGTACTGGATAAGTCAGACAGCTTTGCAGTGGCTGTCTGCATCCAGTTGTTGAGGCTAGCCAATGTTTGGAGACTCGCAGAGCAGAAAGTAGGCAGTAGGCATAGGCACTGGCTTCAAAGCCGAGGTGGGAGTTATGGTAGGAGCTGCAGTAGGGGCTGTGGAGGAAGGCAGAGGTAGAGCTGTGGCACTGGAGGAAGGCTCAGCTGAAGTAAGTGGAACATCAATTGCCTCAGTAGCTACCATAGCTGGCTCATCAGACTGGCCCGCAGTGGTAGGAGGACGAACATTTTTCTTCGGATTGTTCACATCCATCAGTGAATACCAAGTAAAAGGCTTCTTCGGATTCACCTTTGTGTCATAATCCCTCGGCTCTACCCTTGTATCCGTGAGATATTCTGTAATAGTGTTGGGATACGGGTAGGACGAGTTATCTTGCCAAGAAATCACTGAGATGTTGGCCGACATCACGACACGCAATTGATAGGGTACCCGACCATAATAGAAGCAACCAGAACTGCCCGAAGAATCGGAAGGTAAGTCTCATTCTGGCTCGGGTCTAGTTTGCTGCAGACAAAGGTTTGCCACCCCTTAACCTTGAAACTCAGAGTGCTCCGGTAGATAGGAACCCCAGCAGTAATCCATGGTGGTGGTGGCCCTGGTGCTGCAAGAATCTCCGCTAACCAAGGTCGGGTTACATCTCCCAATGAATACTTCTCCAAATATTACTTTGGCTCAACATGTTCGAAGCCCAAGTACGTGTTGAGTGTGTGCTAATCAAATCTCACTTTTAGGTTACCCAAGTACGTGTTGAGTGTATGCTAATCAAATCTCACTTTTAGGTTATGTACTTTAGTCATTTTTGTCCCCTTTTTTATGTGAGCCGCATTTTCATAGAATTCACGGACCAGGTACTCTTTGGCGTCCACTACACTTTGAATGAACCACATCCACCCTTTATGTTCCCTGAACTGTCTCAACTGTCGCTCAAGGGTTAGCGACCTCACTGTCCACCATGTACGAAAGCTGGTGAAGGCAACTAATCTAACAAATCGGTCCTCCAAAACCTCTTTCTTCTTCGACCTTTCAAGGCTGGCAGTTGTCGCATCTCCCCCTCTGCCATCATCGGGGACATCCTGAACTGGTGTATCATGTGCCTCAATGACAGGTGAAGTCGATGGCTCGGAAGTTTGACTAGTACTATCCGATTCCTCGAAAGTGCTATGAGATGAGGACGGATCATCCCTAAGTTAGTATCTCCCAAGCGGCATTGATTATACGTCCGGCTGCTCCTGACCAGAGGCTGACTTGCCCTCTGATGCTTCCCTATATGGGACATATGAGTTTGTGTCGGAGAGACCTGCAACACTCCCCATGCCGGCTGTAGCTTTCTTTATAATTGTCTTTTGTTGTCCAAGAGGCAATGCACTCTTTTGCTATTGACGATTATAGTATTGCTGGAAATTGTTCTTCTTTCTTACTTGCCCATTAATTTATAACTGGTAAGTTCATTTGGCCCTTGCAGTTTCATTCTCTATTTGTTTGAGTTCATGCTATGTATATCGATGTCACTGAAACCTTTGTGAATCAACATGTTACTATGTCATCTCTATTTGCATCTCTATTTGATCTGAAGTTATTCTCGTAACTCTATATTTCTTCTAGCCTCTAAACTGGCCTAAATTCTAGCCCTGACTCTGGCTTTCTTAAGAATGTCTAGCCTAGTGTTTGTATGTGTCTGAATGCTTATATCTGTTGCTTATCCTGAGTTTATCTTCTGTCTTGTTCTGGATTCTTGTGATAAACCAATTCACAAGTAGAATGTGTTCTAACTCATGTTGAATCATTCATGTATAACTTTATGCTTTCCTGGAGTTAATTCTTGATCATGGTGTTAGCCAAACATGATTTCCTGTACTTAACGTATGCTCCCTAACTTGTTCAATTTTGTGATCCTTAATATGTCTTAAAACTTCTAGGATGAGGTTTAATATTTAGCCTCTTCTCCTATATATGGTTCAAACCTAGTGCTTGCATATCCCTTTAATCTAAAGTCGATGTATTTTCACTTATTGTGAGTTATGGTATTGTTTTGAACCTTTGTACTACGATTGATACTTAATATGTTTAGTCTCATGTTCAACAAAGTGACATGTTTGCTAACTGCTCTTAACTATGCCCACTAGCCTGTTGATATGTTGTTGGTGACCACATTCTCATTAGGCTCTCATGTTTTAAAAAAAAACTTCATGTGAAAACTGCATCTCACTTGTTCCTGTCTATGAATTTGCTAGATTCTCATTTTAATTGTTTGAAGTCTTTTAGGCTAATTCTAGACTATGCTTTGCTTTGAAATTCTATTTGAAGTAGTTTGCTAGCCTATGATGTTCAATCTTGTCACTTTAAAACCTAGCATGAGCCCATTTACGTATGCCTTCTGTACATTCTAGAGTTTCATGTGATCCTGCTTATATGTCTTGATTAGAACTGTTGTTACTTACAGCTTTCAGAATTAAGTGTGAAAAAGTGTTTAATTAATTCCCTGAGTAGTTGTCCCTTGCATGGTAAAGACACCAGTGGGTAAGTCATGCATCTTGGGCCTGGTATTGGGCCATACATGTTGTTGAACCTGGATGCCGAATTTAAGCATCGTCTATTGCTCTGCTAAGCCCGGGATTTGGGTTTGATGATCATGTAAAGAGTGAGGTTGTTGAAGGCCCAGCCAGTGCTGGGTTACTTTGTTTGGGCTTGTTTCTAGGCCTGCAATTATTCTTTATGTAATGTTTGTAATTGTATTCATTATCCCGTTCTGTAATAATTTGTAAACTAAACAATTGGGGAATTAGTGAATTGGGGAATCAGGGTACTCTAATACTTGCATGAACTGCTAGAAAACACGCCTATAGGGTCTACGTGGTCTACTTGTTATTTTGTTATACATGTCCTATATGCTATTTAGTTTCATATGTCATACATTGATAGAAATCATGTTTATAAGGATCGCACATACTTCACTTAATTTTTCTGGCACTGGTGCTTTATTCAAAGCTTGTTAGTTTAAGTAATTGATCTAATTATTATCGTATCTACAACTAAATGCTTATAGTGATCACACTCTTTGCTTAATAGACAGCATGCCTATAGGGTACAATAATACACGCCTTTGCTATACTCATCTAGATACCATGACTATAGGGTTAACTAATTAATTAGTTGCTTCTATTATTTTTCTTTATACTGCCTCATTTAGATGATATGCCTATAAGGATAAAGTGTTACAAAATCAAGTCTAATTGTTAACTATTAGAAATCCCGCCTATAGGATACTGTCACCCGCCTAGAAAGCCTGCCTATAGGGATAAATGAACGATTTTGCCTTCTCAACTACTTCACTAGAGATAATGTCTAAAGGACGCTAGTACTCACCTAGAAAGCATGACTATAGGATTATTTAATAGAACTATGTATCTAAGAATAGCTATTGGTCGCTTAGGAATCCTGCATGTAGAGCTAAGTGTTAACTGCTGAATTGCTATGCCTATTGGTCTTGAATAATTTAACATGCCTTAACTCCAAGCCTACATATCTATAGTTGTCCGTTCAAATAATCTGAACATCACTGGCCTAAGCTATAACTGTTTGCCTAATTGACGGCATGCATTCATATCTATATGAGGAGGTAAACATGGGCCTTTGGTGTTGATTATATGTAGTCCTATTTGTTTTTGAGTGCGCGCCTAGTTTTCTCATATTGAGCAGCCTAAGGAAGATCTAGAACTACCAAAGAAGTAGGTCCAAAGCCTCATGGACAATAGGCATGGGACGGGTAAAGCACACATAGGGTTCGATTTAGAATTGAATTAGAGCGCTTTAGGTAAACAACTTTAACATATTAATCGGATAGCAGGAGATGATAGTTTGTGCCCGCTGAATAATATGAGCAGCCCCTACCTTAAGGGGGTTGCGAAGTATTATTTATGTTGCACGGGGTGATCCTTTAGGCTAAAAAACTTAGGACCCCCTCTCCCCTTTTTTTTCTTTATGTACTTATTATTTACACTTAGTCATTTAACTTAGGCCATTGAAGTTGTATCCCTGTAGTCATTAAGATTTGTACCAATCATTACATATTTTAATAAGACTCTTCGACTTCTAAATTTCCCTTTATTTATTTGATCACCTAGCTTAACTTTATAATCCACAGAGTCTAAAGTTTAGCCGGGACCCACAGTTGTGGACCTCGAAGAGTGCCTAACACCTTCTCTTTGAGGTAATGTAAGCCCTTACCCGATCTTTGGTGACACGGACTAGTCAAACAGAGTCATTTGCAAATAGGTGCCCTAACGCACCTCAAAATCATTAGGTAGCGACTCTTCTCCTTTAATACCTCATTTTAAAAGAGCTGTCACATGTCGAAATCCACTTTTGCGAGAAAATGGGGCGCGATAGCATGGCAACTCGGCTGGGGATACTTAGGATTTTACCATAATGAACTTGACTTATGTGGATTACTTTTTTTTCCTTTATTTGTTTTAAATTTGCTATTACATGCACATCCCTTCCCTTATTCACCTTAATTTGTTTAAATTTGCGATGACATCATTTCCCCTATTCTCCTACTTCCTTACCTGCTTCATTACGTTCTCGCACATTGTTTCATGAACTAAACTGACTTCTTTCTTTTGTCTTTCTTCTCTAATCTTTTCATATTTACTTTTGATATTTTATTTACCGCTTTTACGTATTTTATCATGCAAATACTTGGCAACATGTTATTATTTTTGCATAAAGCATGCTCCACAGCATACTCCACTCGTGCCAATTATCAACATAGCGGCGCTTGATGACTGTCTGCGCTTTCCTGAAAATTACCCTTTTAAATCGGAAAGGCTTACTTGCGGTACACTAGTCGATCAGCAGTGCAATCGACGGTCCCGTGTTTTTACCTCTCAAGTTGTCCACTTGGGAATATCAGTATAGACCTTTCAAGATACCCGTCCAATTTGAAATGTACATGCATCATACTAAACCTAGTATGGGTTAAAGCGTTGTTAATGTAACAACCCGCTAAGATGAACCTTGTCCAAAGTCGGACGGGATTTCAACAATCCCAAGGGACACTATCATATTAGGTGCATCACTTGGAGAAAATGTGCCAACGTGTTGATCATTATTGCGTAAGTAGTCAAATCTGGAAGGGGAAAGGGCTAACTTTTGTTTGTTTGTAGAAAATGAAGCATGAAATCCCGAGGATTGGTATGGTCCAAAACATCCCACCTTTTCTACTTGATTGGTGGAAAGACCTTTCACTTTGCAACAAAAATCATGTGAGAAGAGTACTTGGTGAACTGCCATCCTTGCTAAATTTTCAACCAAATAGGGAATTGATTGAGGACGCTATTATGTTCTGGGATGAGAAAAGAGATGTTTTTCGATTTGGCAATATAGAAATGACTCCTTTCTTGGAATAAATAGGAGGCTTCGCCAAGTTTCCATGGGATAGTGCGGGATTACTAGTACCAGAGAATTGCACTCACCGTTGTTTTCTGAAAATATTGGGTTTTAAGAAGAATGATGAACTACTATGTCTAAAGAAATCATACATCCCTTTTGAATTTCTTTATGAGCGTTATGGGAATAGCAAGTCGTATCGTATTCACCATGATGAACTCGACTTGACTTCCTTGGATTGGGTGTACCGCCGGGTTTATGTGTTCGTCGTCTGCTTTTTGGGGTTGCTGATATTTCCAATGAAAGGAGGAACGATTCATACTCACTTAGCCGTGGTCGCCAGGACCTTGATGGATGGCATCAAAGGACAAACTTATACCACCATCCCTATGATCTTAGCTGAGATGTACCATGCTCTAGATCGGTGCAAGCAGGGATTTGGATATTTTGAGGGTTGTAATTTATTGCTACAAGTATGGCTGCTAGAACACTTTCAGAGAGGAGAGTACCATCAAGAGCTTCTGCGAAGGCCACTGAATGACTACATAGCTAACCATCACCCAAAAAAAATGACGTTTATCCCAGACAGGTTTGCACAACCTGGGAATGTTGTAAGTTGGGTGTGTTTCTTCAGCAATCTAACAAACGAGCAGGTACATTGGATGTTTGAATGGTTTCCTAGTAGTGAGTTCATCATCAGGTCAATGGGGACTACTTATTTGGTATTGATTAGGTTGCAGGGCATTTATCCTTACGCTCCTATAAGGTTAATGAGACAAGCTTGGAGGAAACAAGGCATACCTCGAGTTTCCAACATGGTCTAGCACAAAGCATATTTCAAGGGAGATGTTATTCCATTCAAGTTCGAGGCGCAACATATGTGGAACCAAAAGATCATCGTAGAAGGAGAAACTATTGAGCCAGACAGAAATCATGCTGATCATATGTACTACTATCTATCATGGTTGGAAGACGATTTAGCGGAGGACGTCAAGCCAGGAGTCAATATAAAGGATAGGATCATAGATGAAGTGGTTGAGGCACAAGTTAAGTACAAAAGGCTATGCAAAAGGGTGTTTGATTCTGAAGCTAAACATCTGGAGTAGTACAAACTAAATATGGAGGCGATAAGGGAATGAAAGGAGATTGCCACTAAGTCAACAGAAAGATTGGAATACTTGGAACAAGGACTGATGGAGCTAGAGGGGAAGATGAGAAAGAGACTCTCGGATTGTCAATGCATGAACGACGATGAAGGAGGGAACCTGGCAAAAGCTTACTTACTGTTGGATATATTGGATATGCGCGATTTGGGAAACCTGATTTATGGGGTCAAAAGGGCCAAGCATGGAGAAGGTCCTTCAGGGACCCAGTAGACTAGGAGATAATATTCTTTACTGCTTTCTAGCTTAATTTAGATTTCGATGTAATAAGGCTTGATGCCATTAGTAACTTTATTATTATTATCGATTTAATAGAAGTTTGTTTTTACCTATTTTCGCATTAATGAAATGAAGCAAAGTTGGCATCAGTTTTTTCCAAGTTTATGTGTCGCTTAGGCCTACCTCAGGCATAATGAGGTCCCCAAAATTATGACGCAAATTATTGCATGACTTTGCGAAACATATTTAAATACTGCAAATACTCTTTTATTTTTCACCTTACTAACTTGGTTACCTTTACTTTTTCTTTTCTATTTTATTATTCCCATTCCGAAAGGTTGGTTCGTGCATACTGGCATCATCAGTATACCACACCAGATCCAAAGGTCCTCCACCTAGCGATCCAAAAAGGAAAAACTAGGGAAAAGGGAAGATGGATAATTTGAGCATCAGGTAAGACAATGCTACCATAGAAGAAAATGTGGAAACTTCATATGGCAGAAGTACTCTAGAGCAGAATGAACTGGTCTCACGTTTAGAGCAGAAAATCCTAGAACTACAGGGCAAGCTCGAGCCAGTCCAAAATCTGGCAAACCTCTCCCTCACTCTCAATGTTCCCGACATCAACCAACAAACACCGACTACCTAGAACCAAACGCCACCACAAAACCCACAAAACCAAAATTCGCCACCAAATCCTCCTACACCACACCAATATCACAATCCCGCACTTCCCCAGAACCTTAACCCGCCACCAGTACCGACCCCTCAACAACAACACCATCATCCAACTCAATATTCGCAAACCACTATTTATCACACCCTCTCCCCCCAACATGCACCACAATCCGCTCCCGATCCCCAAAACTCAACCAATGACCACCCATATACCCAAGTTATGGGAACTGATCAAAGCAACCCAATATATGTTGAAACTTTACCCCATACTCCGCAGCAAACTCTATATTTGCCCGAATCAACTAAGAAGGACCTGCTCATTAAAAACATGGAGGAGGAGCTCAAAAAGCTCACAGGTAGAGTGTAGAGCGTTGAAAGTGGAAAAGGCGTTGAAGGTCTAAACTATGAGGACCTATGTATTCAGCCGGATGTGGAACTTCCAGAGGGTTACAAACCTCCCAAGTTTGAAATGTTCGATGGTACCGGTGATTCGAAGGTTCATCTGAGAACATACTGCGACAAGCTTGTAGGAGTGGGCAAGAATGAAAAAATCCGCATGAAATTGTTCATGCAAAGCCTTATAGGAGACGCTTTTTCTTGGTATATCAGTCAAAACCCAAAGAAGTGGGTTAGTTGGGTAAGTATGGCATCAGATTTCATGGATAGATTCAGGTTCAACACAGAAAACATGCCAGAGATTTTCTACATTCAAAACCTCAAAAAGAAACCAACAGAAACCTTCCGCGAGTATGCTACTCATTGGAGATCAGAGACCGCAAAGGTAAGACCAGAAGAACAAATGAACAACTTATTTGTTAGAGCTCAAGATCCACAGTATTACAAAAGGTTAATGGTCATTGAAAATCACAAGTTCTCCGACATCATCAAGCTAGGAGAAAGAATAGAAGAAGGAATCAAGAATGGGATGGTAACCAATTTCGAGACAGTGCAGGCCACAAATAAAGCATTGCAATCAGGAGGCATTTCAAAGAAGAAAGAAGTGGGTGCCATGATGGTAGCCCAGGGCCCTAAGTCTCCCCTTACATACCAAACACCTCAACCCACATATCAACCCTCACCCCCGAAATACCAATATCCTGCTAGCTACCATACCTACAACACTCAACCTGTATATTACCATTCACCTCCACCCGCCCTCCAAAACTACCTGAAGCCACGTCTAAATTTTGACCGCAGACCTCCTAGACAAGATACCTCAATTGCTGAACCTATAGACCAATTGTATGAGAGATTGAAGGCCGCTGATTATGTTACTCCTATTCCCGCTGTTGTTGTGGAAAATCCCTCCCAGTGGATCAACCCCAACAAAACATGTGCTTATCATTGAGGCATGAAAGGTCATAACATTGAGGAATGTCGCATATTGAAAGGCAAGATTCAGATGCTGATCGACACTAAGGTTATACAAGCAAAAGAAGCTGCACCAAATGTTCGCAATAACCCTCTCTTGGATCATAGAGGTGAGGGAGTGAATGTGATAGAAACTGACGTGGAATGGGATTGGGAAGGGTCCACTGGACTCATCCTAGAGGGAGACTCTCCTAAAACATCTCCACTCACCCTCACGCCAGTTGTGGTACAAACCCAGGCGCCATTTGAAGTTGATATAGCTATACACTTCACTGTGATGGTAGCTCCCACGCCATCTTACAAGTCTGATGTCGTCCCATGGGATTATGTTGCAGAAGCAAGGAGAAAGGGAAAAGCCAAAATGGAAGAAATAGGTACCGCGCAAGGTATGATTAGAACAGGCAGAGTTTACACACCTGAGAATCTGGGAGGAATGAGCAAGGAAGTTGCACCTAAGTCGCCTGTTGTCGAGACTGGCACTGACGATCTTTGGAGATAAGTACAGGAAAGGGAGTACTATGTTATTGACCACTTGAACATAATTCCCGCTCAGATATCCATCTTATCACTGTTGCAAAACACATACGCGCACAAGAATGCTTTGATAAAGGTGTTAAGTGAAGCTTATGTACCCGCCGGCATCACTGGTGGAGATATGGATAACATGGTGGGACAATTATTGGAGAGCCACAAAATCACATTTCACGAAGATAATTACCACCAGAAGGATTGAACCACAACAGGGCATTGCACATCACGGTGCAATTTGAAGATAAGTTCATCGTCAGGGTCTTGATATATAGAGGTTCAAGTCTCAACATATGTCCATTGACCACTCTAAAGAGACTGAGGTAAAGGCCTGCATGAGATACGAATGGGAAGCATGAATGTGAAGGCATTCGATGGATCTCAGAGAACCACCATTGGAGAAATCAACCTCAATCTACAAATGGCTACGACTTGGTTTGATGTCGAGTTCCAAATGCTAGATATATATGCTACTTACAATCTATTGTTGGGACGGCCATGGACACATGCAACCGGGGAAATGGCGTGAACTCTGCACCAAGCTGTAAAGTTTGAGTGGAATCATCAGGAGGTGATCATCCATGGAGATGGAAGCAACCCCATCTACACCAACCAGACCGTTTCGGTCATCGAAAACAAAAGGAAGCTGGGTAGAGAAACATACCATCATATTGAACGGGTTAATGCAATTGAAAAGGACCGATGGTGGAGCAACAAGATAGAAAGCATATTGTTTTGGATGGGTTATGAATCAGGCAAAGGTCTCGGTGAAAAGCTTGAGGGGATCACCAAACTCGTGCAACCACAGTACCATGGCACGACTCTTGGACTCGGATATGAATACACATGGCAAGAATATAAGGATTAGACATCACCATGGCGTGCTCCTTATTATCCACTATAACAACTCGTACCACCTCTATACCAGACATCCCATCAGCCTGACATGATGTGGGGATCTGAGGAAGATGAGGTTTTGGCTGGCATGAGGAAGTTGTTTCTAGATGAAGAAGATATGGACTACAGTGCAATTAATGAGGAGGAGGAAGAGGAGGAAGACCTTACCATTCAGACCGTGGAAGAAGGAACTGTTCTCAAGAACTGGACCGCTACACCATCTCGGGCTCGCCGAGTTCCTAGGTAGCCTTGCAAATTAGCATGAATTATTTTGAAATAGCTTTGAGCATTTAAGACATTTTCCAGTAATTTGTTTTGAAATAATTACTCGAGCCATCGAGTCATACTTGTTGACATTCTTAAAGTTTTATTAATGCATTACTGCTTTTCATATTTATTATTATCTTTCTACATTCTTTTTAGCATAATTATTACATATCCTAATGAACCCATGGCTGTGACATGTAATGAGACAACGCAACATAAGGACAGTGATTCAGAGGATCTGGAAGATGATATAATGCCTGAGGAAATCATCAGAGAAGTAGAGAACTTTGAAAACAAACCAAAGTCTAATTTGGAGGAAATTGAGGCCGTTAACTTAGGGGATTTCGAAAGGGTTAAGGAAACGTGCATAAGCATTCATCTATCACCATCGGAGAAGGAAGAGTATATCATATTCCTAAAGTAATATGAAGATATCTTTGCATGGTCCTACGACGATATGACTGGCTTAAGCACGTCTATAGTAGCTCACAAACTACCCACCAATCCTATGTGTCCACCAGTAAAGCAGAAGCTCAGAAAGTTCAAGCCGGATATGAGTTTGAAGATAAAAGAGGAGGTGGCCAAGCAAATCAAAGCCAAGGTTCTCCGAGTGGTCGAATACCCGACTTGGCTGGCCAGCATTGTGCCACTTCCAAAGAAAGATGGGAAAGATAGAGTATGTGTCGATTACCGGGAACTGAATAGAGAAAGTCCTAAGGATGATTTCCCGCTTCCCATCATACACATACTGATTGAAAACTGTGCCAAGCATGAGCTCTAATCCTTTATGGATTGCTTCGCAGGATACCATCAGATCTGGATGCATGAAGAGGATTCCGAAAAGATAACCTTTATCACACCATGGGGAATATACTGTTACAAATTATGCCATTTGGTTTGAAGAATGATAGGGCCACCTACCTAAGGGCCATGACGACTATCTTCCATGACATGATACATAAGAAAATAGAGGTGTACGTGGATGATGTTATCACCAAATCTAAAAGAAGTTCGGATCACATAGCAGACTAGAAGAAATTCTTTGATCGGCTTCAAAAATACAATTTGAATTTGAATCCTGCAAAATGTGCCTTCGAAGACCCTACTGGAAAGTTGTTAGGATTCATCGTCAGTCGCCGAGGTAGCGAGTTAGACCCATCAAAAGTCAAATCTATCGAGAACTTGCCGCCTCCAAAGAATAAGAAAGATGTGATGAGTTTTCTACGGTGCCTCAATTATATCAGCTGCTTCATAGCACAATCAACTGTGATATGTGAGGCAGTCTTCAGAATGCTAAGTAAAGTTGCTGCAATAAGTTGGACTGAAGAATTCCAAAAGGCCTTTGACAAAATCAAGGAGTATTTATCTAAACCGCTCGTTCTGGTCCCACTAGAACCAGGAAGACCTCTACTACTTTATTTGTCTATTTTAGATGGGGCCTTTGGTTGCATTCTAGGACAACATGATGAAACTGGAAGGAAGGAGCAGGCGATATAATATCTGAGCAAGAAATTCATGCCTTATGAAGCCCGGTACTCTTTGTTGGAACGCACCTACTGTGCATTGACATGGATAGCTCAGAAGTTGAGACATTATTTCTTTGCATACACCATATATCTCATATCAAGGATGGATCCGCTAAAATACATCTTTCAGAAACCCATACCTAAGGGTAAGTTAGCAAAGTGGCAAATATTGCTAAGTGAGTTCGACATTGTCTATGTAACTAAGAATGCAGTCAAAGGGCAAGCATTGGCAGATCATTTGGCAGAAAATCCCGTAGACAGAGAATACTAACCATTGAAAACATATTTTCTCGACGAGGAGGTGTCGTTCGTAGGAGAAGATATCACCTAGGCGTACGATGGTTGGAGGATGTTCTTCAACGGAGCAGAAAACTTCAAAGGAGTAGGTATCGGAGTTATCTTAGAAATCGGTCAACACTATCTGGTATCCGCAAAACTCAGGTTTCCATGCACCAACAATATGGCGGAATATGAGGCCTGCATCCTGGGACTCATATTGGCCATTGACATTGTAATCAGAGATTCAGATCTTTTGGTGCACCAGGTTCTAAGGGAATGGGCTACGAAGAACACCAAAATATTGCCATATTTGCACTGTATACAAAAATTGATCAAGAGGTTCACAAAGATAGAATTCAAACATGTTCCAAGGATTTAGAATGAGTTTGCAGATGCACTAGCCACATTGTCTTCCATGATACAACACCCATATAAAAATTTCATCGATCCTATCCTGATAGGAATTCATAAGCAGCCGGCTTATGAAGCTCATGTTGAAGAAGATATTGATGAAAATCCGTGATTCCACGACATCAAGGAGTATTGGAAAATGGAGAGTAACCAGAGAGTGCTACCCATACTCAGAAGCGAACGCTTCGTAGATTAGCCAGCCACTTCTTTCAAAGTGAAGGAATTCTATATAGAAGGACTCCTGACTTGGGATTACTGCGATATGTCGATGCCAAAGAGGCATCCAGATTGCTCGAGGAAATACATGCCGGAACCTGCGGACCCCCCATGAATGGTTTCATTTTGGCCAAGAAGATACTAAGAGCAGGGTATTTCTGGATGACTATGGAAACGGACTGCATCAAATATGTTCAAAAGTGTCACCAATACCAGATACATGCTGACATGATACGGGTACCACCCAACGAACTTAATGCAACTTGTTCGTCCTGGCCCTTCTCCGCTTGGGGTATGGACGCCATCGGACCAATCAAACCCGCCGCTTCAAATGGAAATAGGTTCAATCTGGTGGCTATGGACTACTTTACAAAATGGGTTGAAGCCGCATCTTATAAAGCTATAACTAAGAAGGTTGTAGCGGATTTCATTTGGGACCGCATTGTTTGTCGATTTGGAGTACCAGAGTCGATCATTACTAATAATGTCGCCAATCAAAATAGTGACTTGATGAAAGCCATGCGTGAAACATTCAAGATCAAGCATCGGAACTCTACAGCATATAGGCTGCAAATGAATGGAGTCGTAGAAGCCTCCAACAAGAACATCAAGAGGATATTGACGAAACTGGTAGACAATTAAAAACAATGGCACAAGAAGCTACCATTCGCTTTGCTCGGGTATCACACCACAATTTGTACATCAACTAGGGCAACTCCATATCTACTGGTTTACGGTACTGAAGTTGTTATTCCCGCCGAAATGGAAATCCCTTCTTAAGAATCATATAAGAAGCTGAGCTCAGCGATGCAGAATGGGTACAAAGCTGGTATGAACAACTAGCTCTCATTGATGGAAAGAGAATGAACGTGGTATGTCACGATAAACTCTACCAGAATAGAATGGCAAGAGCTTTCAACAAAAAGGTCAGGTCGAGGCAATTCACGCTGGGGCAGTTGGTACTAAAGCGAATATTCCTACATCAGGATAAAGCAAAGGGGAAATTCTCACCCAACTGGCAAGACCCTTATATGGTTCACCAGTTATTGATAGGAGGAGCACTTATACTTGCAGATATGTATGGAGAGATCTGGCCAAAACCCATCAATTCAGAGGCAGTCAAGAGATAATATATTTGTGATTATGTTTGCACTTTCTATTTGATATAACTGAACTACGCTTGACATGATTCTCATTTAAGAGGGGATAAGTAGGCAGTCTTGTGGGTTCAGTCACATCATAATAAAGTCTTCATCCCCCCTATGGTCAGAAACTGGGGCAAAGTCGTAAGTTTGCCCGATCTTGTCATGTTCGGAATTGCCAAAGAATATATTGCACGAAGTATGCATTTAAACTGGGGCAGAATTTTGAGGAGGATCCTCAAAATCTCGAATCAAGGAGGTTGCTGGTCGAGGCCAAACCTACACCACTATAGAGTAGCGAGGATGGTCGATGCAGTTTTACCCAACGAGGTCGGGATCGATTTCCACATGGAGTTAATTTGGTTTGGAGTTGGGTATCTAACTAATCTAGATGTGCGTGTTGTTTCTAATTGCACTTCCAAACATTATTGCGATTGATTCTATTCTAATTTTATACTATTGTATGCTAAGTGTAAGCTAAGTACAATATTTTTGGTGAAAGTTTTCAAGTGTTAAAAGGCACTAGGGAAGTGACTTCCGCCTAGGTGAGTATCTAATGAGTATCAAGAATATAGGACAAGCTTGTTATGATTGGGATCGTGATATAACCATCACACATAAGTGCTCACTCTATACCTCGGTAGTTTGAGTGACTTTGCCCGATTTGGCTTTCTCAAGCCCAAATGGGTATTCATATAATACAAGTGAAATTGGCTCAAGTCGGGTATTACTATCTCTAGGTTTAACCCTTTAATTGGGGCTATCAATCTCTTGAGTTCACCACAATTCCTTGTTAGCCAAATTTTACTAGACTTAGTCCCTCTTTCTCAAGAAGAGCCTAAGTCATAAAGGCATGAGTCAGTGTTTGCAACCACTAATTCTACAATTTTAGCATGAACTAGGCTAAATATCACTAACCCATAAACAATTAAGCCCTAAAATTCAAGACCCATTAAATACCCACACTAGGGTTGGGTCACAACCTTAGCTATGGGGTCTAGGTACTCATAATAACAGCACAAATCAAAGATAAAGATGAAATATAAGCTATAATATTAAAGTACAAGATGAAAATCTAAAGTTTGAAGGTAAATCTACTCTAAAATTCCCCGAAAAAGGAAAAAACCAGCCGTTCACGTGCTCTGCTAAACAAAACGTAACCTAAAAATGGGAAAAAGGTCTATTTATACACAACTAAAAATTCCAGACAAAAATGCCCCTGCGGAGGATTCGTGGACGCGTAATTCTGACCGCGTCTCCGCTTGAGCTTTCGCGGCCGCGTAATAATGAGCGCGGTCCGCGTTTCTTCAATACTGGGCTTGGATTGGGCTTAGTTTCACGGACCGCGTAATTTCAACCGTGTCCGCACGTGCTTCCATTGCGGCTGCGTAATTTGGACGCGGACCGCGTTCTTCAGTTAAGCCCGACTTGCAGGGTTTCTAAACCTCAAGATGCGCTCTCAACGGAATTCCATTCGCGTCCGCATAAGATCAATTCATGGCCGTATAATTTGGACACGGTCCGCATTCTTCATTTGAGCCCAAAGTGTAGAGTCTCTGAACCTCAAACCACACTCTCAGCAAAAATCCCCTCGCGGTCGTGCTTTTCCAACGCGGTCAGCAGTGATTTTAGTTCTGAAAGCAACTTCTCTGAATCTACTTTTGCGGACTGCATAATAGTGGCCACCTCAATGGTGGTCCTTACGCGGCCGCGCTTTTCTGCCGCTCTCATCGCTCCAGTCTCAGCCTTGGATTCGTGCAAGTTTGACTCCTTCATAAATTGATTATGGCTTCTTTGATTCATTTTGACCAAACCCTGCAAGCAAGCACATTAATTTAGTTTTCGGGAATACCTTTATGCATTTTTGACCCAAAACCTAAGCAAAAGAGAGCAAATAATAGGCTAAAACCCCTAGTTATGAACTCCCCCAAACTTAAGCTTTTGCTTGTCCTCAAGCAAACAAGGTAATTCCCACCTCCACAAGAAAAAGAAAGGAAAATTTCAGCTTTCCTAAGGTGACTTCATCAAGCATCAATTGGGACTAACAATTACCCTCAACACAAATGCATTATCAACAACATCATGCTATGACTTATTGAGTTCTATAGTTCTAATGTGACACAAAAGAATCAAGAGTTGACTCAATTCATCAAGGAAGCTCTCTCTCTCTCTCACGTAGGTCATTGTGGATCCCAGACTCCTCCTCATCTACTCTCCATGAGCTAATATTACCTTATAGAATGTGACACTCAAAACATGGATTGTAAAGAAGTGCACTCATCACTCTCAAAAGAATGTCACAAGTTCGGCTCTAAGTACCATAAGCTTGCCCCTCATGTAAATCACCACTAATATAAGCTCACTCAACTTGAAATCCTATAGGGCTTTAGCGGGATGTAATGAAGGATTTTTGGATCAAGGTAGGACATAATGAACTATGATGGTATCATCCTTCCTTAAGCACTCCATTTTCTCATTTCGGTTCGTACTTTCTTGACTCTTTTGAGTCATTTTCTTCGTCCTTAGGGGAACTAGAGAGACACATTGTCACTCTTTCTTCTTCATGACAATCATTTTTCTCCTTTCTTTCTTTTTTTTTTATTCCATGCCTTTCAACATTGTTTTCTTGAATCCTTTCAATATTTACTTTATTTTTGACATGCTTCATTTTGGTTTATCATCCTTTTCTTTGCCTTTCCTTTTCATCAATTCTTTTTGTTTTTTGAACCTTTCATCACTTTGAAATTCCTCGTCTCTGCCCCAAACTTATTTTTTTGCCAAATGTTCATCATGAATGCTAAGGAAAGATTGGGTGCCAAGAGAGGGTCATTATAAAACAGATGAGGGCTTGTAATGTGGGTTTTGAATGAAAAAGGCTTAGGCTCAAAGGGGTTGACTAAGGATATCATAATCGTAGGCTACGGAAGTTTTCAAAGTTCAAATGAAACCAAGGAGAGCCTATAATCACTTCTCAAGTCGAGCTACACTTAGAATTTCGGGTAGAAAAATATTCAAGGTAAGTTCTAGACTTGTTGGCACGGGACTTGGACTTACAATTCAATACCTTACCTCTCAAGCTACTGGATTGATAAAGAGAATAGAGTCGAGGGCCCACAACAACCCTAGCTAAGATTGAAGATCACAGATGGCTCACAGAAACCACTTGATGATAGTTTTAGTCAACTCAAGAGTCTAAAGGTCACAACTAGAGCTAATCTCGTCAACAAACTTGTCTCTAACCATGAGGTCGAAGGTAAATGTGTTAGTGCCAAGTGAAGCCTACTTGAGACACTTTTATTCATTACTACTATATATCAAAACAGAAAGAAAAAAAGACTCAATCCCTTAAGAAGGTTGTCACGCCATCCATCGTTGGGAAGAGCCACCCGGTTCACACAATATCCACCTTTGGAAAGAACCGTGGCATTAAGAAAATCAAAGGCTTATTGATCACGCAGAAATGTAAAAAGAGGCTACAAACTTAAAAAGAAGCTACTAAAGGAAGTAAGAAGCTAATCTATTAAGGAAAATTACAAAAGAAGTTATAAAGTAAAATAGGGAAAGTAAAATGAATATGTACAATAGGGGAGTGAAACGAATATACACAAAATGGAGATGAATATATACATGGAATGGTAAAGTTATATACATACCAAAAGTGAAAAATAATGAAAAATGAAAATAACGATAAGTAAAAATAAAGAAAAATAGTATCATAATTATTACTTGCCAGTCATCAAAGTCATCAAATCGAAATAAGCCCCTCCCCCCCCCAAATAGAAGTTAGCATTGTCCTCAATGCTAAAAGTAAAAATAAGATCATGGGAGGGATAGAGAGTAAAGAAAACTCCATATTTGGTCTCTGTCTGCATGGGATCAGGTACTCTGGTAGGGTTCTCAGACTATGTAGGCTCATCAGCTCCATCAAGATCCTTTAACTGAATCTCCAAGTCCTCGGTCTGGAGTACCACAAAGCTTCTCACCGGCTCTCTGTCAGCCTCCCGCTCTGATGCATGTGATGTTTGTGCTGCCGGGGCAGTCTCCTCCATAAAAAGGTCCAGAGGAATATCTCCGGTGGAAGTAAGCTTCTCCACCTCCTTCTTTAACAACTCTTGATTCTTCTTCACCTTCTTGACCTGTTTTCCCATCTCCTTGATTACCTTCTCATGAGTACCCAGAGTCTCCAAAAAAATGTTTTTGGTTGTTAAGGATCTTCTTCAATGAATCCTCCACTGACAGAGGCATCTAAAGTGGATAAGGCAGATAGCTTTGATGTAGCTACCTGCATCCAGTTGTTGATGCTGGATAATGTCTGATTAACCCGCAGTGCAGTCTGAGGGTAAGCTGAGGAGGAAGGCACAGATAGTGGGGCAGAGACAGATGGCCCGGAGGAAGGAGGTGTCATAGCAGCAGATGAACCTTCAGTTGTGGAAGTCTCAAACCCAGTGGCCACTACCCTTGGCTCTTCAAACTGGCCAGCGGAGGTAGTGGCTTTGCCTTTGGACTTGGGATTGTCTGCTCCCTGGAGGCTGTACCAAGAAAAGGGTCTTTTTGTCTTCACCTTTATGTCAAAATCCCTCCCTTTTACATCTTGGTCCTCTAAATACTTGGTGAGGAAGTTGGGGAATGGGTATGATATTTCTTCCTTCCCGATAGCTTTGGTGATGTTTCTGGCCATGATGTTTCCCACATTTATCGGGTACCCCGCCATGATAGAAGCCATAACAATTGCCCGGGAGACTGGGATATCACTGTCATGCTGAGAGGGGTCTAGCCGGCTGCAAACGAAGGTGCATCACCCTTTTGCTTCAAAACTCAAAATGTTTCTAGTAATTTGGAACCCAGGTGTAAGCCAAGCCGGTGTTGTCCCAGGGATGGCTATCACCTCTGCAAGCCATGGACGGGCTGCCTCATTTAATGCCACCTTCTCCAAGTACAAGGATTCGTCCATATCATCAAACCCGTCATATGTGTTCAGTGTCTTGCCATCAAATCTAATCTTCCAGTTCCGTACCTTAGTCACATAGGTGCCCTTTTTGATGTGGGCGACATTGGCATAGAATTCTTTGACTAAGTACTCATTAGCCTCCGGTAGCTTGCTAGTGAAGAATTTCAACCCCACTCTTTCATCAAATTGCTTCTTCACATTGGGATTATGGGGTAGAAGATATCTTTCTATGAAATCCCTCTCGAGGGTGAGCAACCTTTGTGGCCACCATTCCCAGAACTTGTGGTAGGCTTTCTCACTGACAAATCTATCTTGCCATACTGCAGGCTTTCTTGATCTCACCAAACCTCTAACTCGGGTATCACCACCTCTCCCATTATTCGGGACATCCTCTTCATTATCAATATTAATTAGAACCGTTGTTGAGGTCGGAGTTGTAGCAGGTGGGGCAGGTGGTGTCGAAGTCTCACTACCTCCCCCTGAGCCATCAGACGACCCAGAGAAGGAGGTAGATTCATTAACGAGGCGGTAGGGCTGTGATTGAGCCTCTTGTTGGAGTTGTGTAGCTTCCCCTTCAGAAATCTCTCGGGAGGGGACATATTCACCAGTCTCAGACGAGTCGGGAGTGGGTCTTCAGAGGGTTTGCTTCTTGTCAATGACCCTTTGAGGTTCTAAGGGTGCAGTCTGTTTCCTTTTGACCCGGCCTCGGGAGGATTCTCCCCTCCCTTGTGATTTCTCAGTACTGCCACGCGATCGCACCATTATCTGCATACACAATCAGTGAAAGCTCATTAGTATTGTGGTTCAATGAATCAACAAAGGAAAGCAGATGAAATAATCACAGTGTTTCTCAAAGCAGGGGTCCGCTGACAGTGTAAAAAGGAGCGAGTCCGCGGAAGGGTCATCGCGGTCTGCGTAAAAAGGAGCGCAGCCGGGAAAGAGTTGGGACCAGACTACCAACTCTCTGAACATTGGTTTCCGCTGACCATGAAAGAATGGGCGCGGCCGCGAAATAACAGACACGGATCGCGTAAAAATGAACGCGGCCGCAGAATTAATTTGTTAATTCTCTGAAGCTCATGAACGCGGTCCGCGAAATTATGGACGCGGACGCGTAAAGTCAACCGCTGACCGCGGAAAAATCACCGCGTCCGTGAACATATAAGCCTACCCAGTTCGCATAAAAGCATGAACGCGGACGGCATAATTTGGACCGCGGTCCGCGAAATTCAAATCATACTGGCACTTATGAATTATTTAAGACCTAGGGTTTCACTTAGTGCAAACATTTAGGCAATTAACAGGCATAGTGAACAACCCTATCCCCCATTAGGCATTAAACATTACCCAGAAGCAATTTTATCATCAATCAAGCATCATTTTGAAATCATGACATGTGTTAAACCCTAAAAAAGAAAAAGTAAAACTAGAAGAAAAAGAAAATCAAAAGATGAAATTAATGTAAATATTTGAGCATACCAGATGTGGATTTGTAGTAGGAAATTGCTTTCTTGATTAATAAGATATGAAATTGAAAGTGTAAGAAGGGGAAGATGAACAGTGGTCTATTTCGGTGAGAGTGTGGGGTTTGAAAAGTGTAAAAGTCCTAAGGACTTCCTATTTATACCAACCCCAGAGGTCCCACCGACTTACCTGAGCGCAGTCCGTGGAATTCCACCGTGGTTCGCGTTTTTTACCTTTCGAAGAGCCTTTTCAGAAACAGGTCCGCTGAGAGCGGATTAACGGTCGCGGCCGCATAAAATCAACGCGGACCATGAAATTACGAATGAGGACGCGAATACAACTTCAGAGAGTTGATATTCTGGACTTTTCAAGTCTGTCGCTGACAATTTGCGCCCCCGCGAAAAGCTCTCGCTGACCGCAAAATTTTGAGCGCGGTCCGCGTAATTCCCCACACTTAGGCAAATTTTCCATCAATAGTCTTGTACTGCACAAACAATTCCTACACAAAGCTCACAACCAGTTAGTTCAAAATAAAGCCTGATCTAAGAAGAAAATCAAAAAAAAAACACATGGGTTGCCTCCTAAGAAGCGCCTGATTTAACGTCGCAACACGACGCATGTTACCTACATCATTGGAAATTGATCAAGGACACCACATAGATGTCATCAAACTTTCCGAGGTAATGCTTCACTCGGTGCCCATTAAATCTGAAGATTTCACCATTTTTTGTTTTTCAAGTCAAGATCACCAAATAGAGTCACGTGCACCACCTCAAAAGGGCCACTCCATTTTGACTTGAGCTTTCCCGGAAACAGTCATAACCGGGCATTAAAGAGAAGAACCAAATCACCCTCCTTGAATTCCTTATTCCGTGCATATTTGTCGTGCAAGTACTTCATCTTGTCCTTATACAAGGACGAGCTGGAATAGGCATGAAATCAGAACTCATCTAGTTCATTGAGTTGCTCCACCAGGAGATTGGCTGCAACATCCCACTCAAGATTTAACCTCTCCAGCCCCCACATGGCTTTATGCTCTAATTCAACCTGTAAATGGCACGCTTTTCCAAACACCAACCGGTACGAAGACATACCAATTGGAGTCTTGTACGCAGTTTTATAAGCCCACAAAGCATCATCAAGTTTCCTTGACCAATCCGTCCTATTTGCATTGACAGTTTTTGATAATATTCTCTTTATCTCCCTGTTGGAGACCTCAACTTGTCCACTAGCCTGGGGATGATAAGGGGTTGACACCTTACGATTGACACCATACTTGGAAAGTAAAGTGTCGAAGGCCTTATTCATAAATGAGAACCCCCATCACTAATGATTGCCCGAGAAGTGCCAAATAGTGTAAAGATATTTTTCTTTAAGAAAGCCACCACACTCCGTGCCTCGTTGTTGGGCAAAGCCACGGCTTCAACCCACTTGGAAACATAATCAATAGCCGCCAGAATGTAAGTGTTACCACACAAACTCACAAAAGGCCCCATGAATGCTATACCCCACACGTTAAAAATATCGATCTTAAGAATAGTGGTGAGAGGCATTTCATCCTTTTTGGAAATTCCACCAGCTATTTGGCATTTATCACACCTCTTAACAAGCTCACTTGCAGCTTTATACATGGTAGGACAATAAAATCCATAGCTAAGAACCTTTGAAGTAGTTCTCGCCCCACCATGATGACCACCGTAGGGCAAGGAATGGCAAGCATCAAGAATATTAATTTGCTCCTCTTCCGGGAAACATCTCCGGATCACACCATCATTGCAAATCTTGAAAAGATAGGGCTCGTCCCAATAATAATCCAAGTTGTCCCGTTTGAGTTTCTTCCTTTGGTTAGAAGAGAGCTCACTCGGGACAATGTCGGTCATAAGAAAGTTAGCCACATCGGCGAACCAAGGCATACCATTCAAAGACACAGAGAGGTGTTTTTCATACGGGAACGAATCATTAATTTTGAGGCCATAGTGGGGCCTCCCCTCCTCTTCTAAGTGGGACAAGTGGTCCGCCACTTGATTATCACTTCCTTTTCTATCAATGATTTCAAGGTCAAACTATTGAAGCAGAAGAACCCATCTCATCAACCTAGCCTTCGAGTCCTTTTTGGTCATCAAGTAACGAAGTGTCGCGTGATCGGTGTGCACAATCACTTTGGCACCCATGAGATATGGCCTAAACTTTTCCATGGAGAAGACAATGGATAATAACTCTTTCTCGGTCACCGTATAATTGACTTGGGCGCCATTCATCATTTTGCTTGAATAATAGTCCGGATGAAATATCTTGTTGACCCTTTGCCCCAAAACTGCTCCTATCGCAACGTCACTAGCATCGCACATGAGCTCAAATGGTAAGCTCCAATTGGGTGCGGTAATGATGGGAGTGGTTGTCAATTTATACTTGAGAAGCTCAAAATCTTTCATGCAATCTTCATTGAACCCAAACTTTGCATCCTTTTCTAGCAGCTTGCAGAACGAGTTCACCGCTTTTGAGAAATCCTTGATGAACCTTCGATAGAACCCCGCGTGCCCAAGAAAGCTCCTAACTCCCTTGATGGAAGTAAGAGGAGGGAGTTTTGAAATAACTTCAATCTTCGCTTTGTCCACTTCAATACCGTTCTTTGAGATCTTATGGCCGAGGACAATGCCCTCCTCGACCATAAAGTGGCATTTTTCCCAATTAAGCACTAGGTTGGTCTCTTCACATCGGGCCAACACTTTGTCAAGATTATCCAAGAATTCTTCAAATGAGTCTCCCACAACACTAAAATCATCCATGAACAATACGAGGAAGTCCTCCACCATATCCATAAATATTGCCATCATAGACCGCTGAAAGGTAGTCGGTGCATTACACAAACCAAACGGCATCCGTGAGAATGCAAATGTTCCATACGAACATGTGAAGGTGGTTTTCTCTTGGTCTTCCGGTGCATTGAGAATCTAGTTGTACCCTGAGTACCCATCCAAAAAGCAATAGTAGGCACGCCCGGCAAGTCTATCCAACATTTGATCAATAAAGGGCAATGGAAAGTGGTCTTTGCGAATCACTTTGTTCAGCTTTCTGTAGTCCATACATACCTTCTATCCGGTGACAGTACGAGTGGGGATCAACTCATTTTTCTCATTTATGACCATAGTCATACCCCCACTTCTTTAGCACACATTGTACTGGTGAAGTCCATGAACTATCCGAAATTGGGTACACAACCCCTGCATCAAGCCACTTGATAATTTCCTTCTTGACAACCTCTTGCATAGCCTCGTTCAACCTCCTTTGATGTTCCATGGAGGGTTTGGCATCATCCTCTAGCATAATTTTGTGCATGCAAAAGGCGGGGCTTATACCCCGAATGTCAGCCAAAGTCCATCCAATTGCCTTTTTCCTTCTTTGAAGCACTGCAAGGGTGGAGTCTACCTGCATGTTAGTTAGGCAAGCAGAAAGAATAACAGGTAATGTGGAAGAAGGGCCTAAGAATTCATACCTGAGGTGTGAAGGCAATGGCTTCAACTCCAATGTTGGTGGCTCCTCGATTGATGGCTTTGTTGGTGAAGTCTTCCGATTTTCCATGTCCAAGGAAAGTTTATGGGGGCCATATGAGTAGGATCCCATTCCTTGCAATGCATTTGCACATTCAACCAAGCCTTCCTTTTAATCATCCTCATGGTTTAACAACACAACTTCCAAAGGGTCTTCCACATTGATCATGGCACTCATGTCATCAACTATCACCTCCGTCACAAGATCCACAAAAGAGCAAACTTCATTGCTATTTGGTTGCCTTATTGATTTGCACACGTGGAATACAATGTTTTCATCACCCACTTGGAAGGTGAGCTCCCCTACTTCCACATCAACCAATGCCTTCCCTGTTGCTAGGAAAGGTCTCCCCAATAGTATAGGCACCTCATAGTCGACTTCGTAGTCGAGAATCACAAAACCAGCAGGCAAAATAAACTTGTCGACCCAGACTAGAACATCATTAATAATACCAAGAGGCCTTTTCATTGTCCGATCTTCCATTTGTAATCTCATGGAAGTAGCTCTTGGTTTCCCAATACCTAATGTCTTAAACACAGTAAATGGCATCAAATTAATACTTGCTCCCAAATCACACAAGGCTTTTGCAAAATCGGCGCTACCAATGGTGCATGGAATTGTAAAGGCACCAGGATCTTCAAGCTTTGGAGCCATCGAGTGCACAATGGCACTCACTTGATACTCATTTTAATGGTCGAACAATTCATAGATCTCTTCTTAGTTACCAAGTCCTTCATGAACTTGGCATATCCTGGCATTTGTTCGAGAGCTTCCACCAAGGGCACATTGATTCACAAACTTTTCATCATCTCAATAAACTTCTTGAATTGGTTTTTATTATTTTGCTTTGCAAGCCTTTGAGGATACGGTGGAGGAGGCCTTGGCAAAGGGTCCTTGTCTTTAGGCACTACCGTTTCCGATATGTCTATCACGTGTTCCCTAGATGGGTTCATATCATTTTGAGTCTCCTCCATGTTGTCATCAATATCGATCCTCACTTCATCATTCACATTCTCATCATTGGCATGAATCTCATCATCTTGTTGAAACACAACATCATCACTCATAATCTTCTTTGGATTAGAGGTACTTGCATCTCTACCTCTACCGCTTCTTGTGGTCACCGCCATAGCATGGCCTATATTGTTCCTACCCTTAGGGTTTACTACCATATCACTTAGTAGTGCTCCCTTAGGGAGAGTATTCAATGCTTGAGAAATTTGACCCATTTGTACTTCCAAGTTGCGAATAGAGGTAGTATGGGAGGCTATTTGGGCATCGGAGCCAGCATTCCTTTCCATCATTTGTTTGAATATACTCTCTATCCGCCCTATCTCATTGTTTGAAGAACTTTTCCCTTGAGACGAAAATGGAGGTAGATTGTTGGGTTGTTGATACATTGGGGGCCTTTGAAAGCCCGACCCCCTGTTGCCTTGATTATTATTATTCCAACCCACTTGGTTTCCATTGCCGCCCCAATTGTTATTGTTGTTCCCCCAATTTTGATTGTTGTTCCCCCAATTGTTCGAGTTGTTGTTGTTGCCATTGTTCCAATTTCCTTGGCCTTGGTTGCCCTAATTTTGATTGTTCCCTTGCGATCTCTATTGTTAATTTGGAGCATTGCTCCACTGACCTTGGTATTTATTGGCATATAACACTTCCTCACTTTGATCATCATAAGAATCGTCTTGATTGTAACCACTGCCACTTTGCTCATATTGATCTTGATTGTTTTTCACTTGTTGACCACGCTATCTCTTCTTGTTGACCATGACATTTACCCCTTCCATGGCATTTACTTGCTTTGTCCCTTGAACTTGCTGAAGTTGGGCCTTTGCTAACTGATTCATAGTAGTTGTCAACTCGGCTATGGCTTGTCCCTGATCATGAAGTTCCTTGTGAAGATGGATGACATTAGGGTCACCCTGAGGAACATTTGCCCGACTCTGCCAAGCTGAGGATGTATCAGCCATCTCATCAAGTATGTCACAAGCATCAGCATAAGGAATTTTCATAAAATTTCCCCCAGCTAGTTGATTCATCACACACTGGTTGGTCGTGTTGATGCCCTATGGAATGTCTGCTGAATCATTGCTTCAGTCATATCATTGTTTGGGCATTCCTTGACCATTGCCCGGTATCGCTCCCAGATTTCATGTAGGGGTTCATTAGGTTCTTGTTTAAAGGCTAAAATCTCATCCCTCAATGCTACCATATGACCCGGTGAGAAAACCTTTTCTGCCAACTCATCCCACGTGTGTATGGAGTGGTTGGGTAGCCTCTCGAGCCAGTCCAAAGCTTTCCCTCTAAGTGAAAACGGGAAAAGTCTCAATCTCAGAGTGTCCTCCGACACGTTCGTCTACTTGCTTCCCCAGTATGTGTCTACAAAACCCTTTAGATGCTTGTGTGCGTTCTGATGAGGAGCTCCAGTGAAAAAGCCCATTTGTTCCAATAGGTTCAGCATGACATTTGTAATTTGAAAATTGCCCACCCGAATCCGGGGCGGGACAATTGCACTTGCGTAACCTTCATTGGGTAGCACCCGGTGTGCTGCCCGTGGAGGAGGTGGGGGGGTTTGGAATGTTGTCATTAGCCTGGCGGCCTCTTCTTTGGACTTGAGGTTCTAGATTAACCTCATCCTCACCATTGTTATCTACCTCCTCCCCCAGAAGAACATGTTCGAGAGCATCATTATGAGCCATTTGATACCTAAAGCAATTGATACACAAAAGTTAGAAAACTAGAAGGAAAGAAAAACAAGACACACAAATAGCTAGATAGATAGCCAACACCATCTAACTCCCCGACAACGGCGCCAAAAAGTGGTCGAGGCCAAACCTACACCACTATAGAGTAGGGAGGATGGTCGATGTAGTTTTATCCAACAAGGTCGGGATCAATTTCCACAGGGAGTTAATTTGGTTTGGAGTTTGGTATCTAACTAATCTAAAAGTGCGTGTTGTTCCTAATTGCACTTCCAAACATTGTTGTGATTGATTCTATTATAATTTTATACTATTGTATGCTAAGTGTAAGCCAAGTACAATATTTTTGGTGAACGTTTTCAAGTGTTAAAAGGCACTAGGGAAGTGACTTCCGCCTAGGTGAGTATCTAATGAGTATCAAGAATCTAGGACAAGCTTGTTATGATTGGGGTCGTGATATAACCAACACACATAAGTGCTCACTCTATACCTCTTGGTAGTTTTAGTAACTTTGCCCGATTTGGCTTTCTCAAGCCCAAATGGGTGTTCATACAATATAAGTGAAATTGGCTTAAGTTGGGTATTACTATCTCTAGGTTTAACCCTTTAATTGGGGCTATCAATCTCTTGAGCTCACCCCACTTCCTTGTTAGCCAAATTTTCCTAGACTTAGTTCCTTTTTCTCAAGAAAAGCCTAAGTCATAAAGGCATGAGTTAGTGTTTGCAACCACTAATTCTACAATTTTAGCATGAACTAGGCTAAATATCACTAGCCCATAAACAATTAAGCCCTAAAATTCAAGACCCATTAAATACCACACTAGGGTTGGGTCACAACCCTAGCTATGGGGTCTAGCTACTCATAATAATAGCAGAAATCAAAGATAAAGATGAAATATAAGCCATAATATTAAAGTACAAGATGAAAATCTAAAGTTTGAAGGTAAATCTACTCTAAAACTGCCCCAAAAGGGAAAAACCAGTCGTTCACGTGCTATGCTAAACAAAACTTAACTTAAAAATGTCAAAAAGGTCTATTTATACACAGCTAAAATTTTCGAACAAAAATGCCCCTGCAGAGGATTCGCGAATGCGTAATTCTGACTGTGTCCATGCTTGAGCTTTCGCGGTCGCGTAATAATGAGCGTGGTCCGCATTTCTTCAATACTGGGCTTGGATTGGGCTTATTTTTGCGGACCGCATAATTTCAACCACGTCCGTGTGTGCTTCCATCGCGGCCGTGTAATTTGGACGCGGACCGCGTTCTTCAGTTAAGCCCGACTTGCACGGTCTCTGAACCTCAAGATGCGCTCTCAGCGGAATTACCTTCGCGTCCATGTAAGATCAATTCGTGGCCGCATAATTTGGACACAAGCTGCGTTCTTCTTTTGAGCCCAAACTGTAGAGTCTATGAACCTCGAACCACGCTCTTAGTGAAAATCCCCTCGCGGTCGCACCAAAGATTTCGCAACCGCGCTTTTCCAACGCGGTCATCAGAGATTTTAGTACTGAAAGCAGCTTCTCTGAATCTACTTTTGCGGACCGCATAATAGTGGCCACCTCAGTGGTGGTCCTTACGGGGCTGCGCTTTGCTGTTGCTCTCAGCGCTCCAGTCTCAGCCTTGGATTCATGCAAGTTTGACTCCTTCATAAGTTGATTATGGCTTCTTTGACTTATTTTGACCAAACCCTACAAGCAAGCACATTAAGTTAGTTTTCGGGAATACCTTTACGCATTGTTTACCCAAAACTTAAGCAAAAGAGAGCAAATAATAAGCTAAAACCCCTAGTTATCAGTTGCAATGTCTCAAAATGCATCACAGTCATCAGTGCATCAAAATTATTTGATATCGTGCATTATCACATATTTCAAACAACTACATTTCCACAAAGTCAATGACACAAGCACGCAACATGTCCTCCAATATCTGAATAGTGCACTTGGACTGCCCGTCCGTCTGAGGGTGTTGTGCTCAACTCAACCTGAGTACCCAACTCTCGCTGAACTGCCCTCCAAAACTGCGATGTAACCTGAGCGCCCCTATCTGAAATGACGGAAACTAGACACCATGCAGGCGAACAATCTCTCGGATGTAAATCTCAACCAATCGCTCTGAAGTGTAAGTACTACCAACTGGAATAAAGTGAGCGGACTTGGTCAGCCGATCCACAATAACCCAAATAGCATCGAACTTCCTCGAATTTCATGTGAGCCCAACTACAAAGTCCATGGTGATCCGCTCCCACTTCCACTCTGGGATCTCTAATCTCTGAAGCAAGCCACCCGGTCTCTGATGCTCATACTTGACCTGCTGACAGTTGAGACACCGAGCTACAAACCCAACTATATCCTTCTTCATCTGCCTCCACCAATAGTGTTGTCTCAAATCCTGGTACATCTTCGCGGCACCCGGATGGATGGAATACCGCGAGCTGTGTGCCTCCCCAAGAATCAACTCCCGAAGCCCATCTATATTAGGCACACATATCCGGCCCTGCATCCTCAACATGCCATCATCACCAATAATCACATCCCTAGCATCACCTCTCTGAACTCTCTCCTGAAGAACAAGCAAGTGGGGGTCATCATACTGACGCTTCCTGATACGGTCAAAAAGAGAAGACCTAGAGACCACGCAAGCCAACACGCAACTAGGCTCCGAAATATCCAATCTCATAAGCTAGCCCGCTAAGGCCTGAACATCCAATGCCAAAGGTCTCTCTGCTGCCAGAAGATATGCTAAACTCCCCAAACTCTCTGCCCGGTGACTCAAAGCATCGGCCACCACATTGGCCTTCCCCGGATGGTACAAAATAGTGATATCATAGTCCTTAAGAAGATCCAACCATCTCCGCTGATGCAAATTAAGATCCTTCTGCTTGAACAGATATTGCAGACTCCGGTGATCAATATAGATCTCACAGTGAACCCCATACAAATAATGGAGCCAAATCTTCAAGGCGTGAACAATGGTTGCTAACTCAAGGTCATGGACAGGATAGTTCTTCTCATGGGTCTTCAACTGGCGCGAGGCATAGGCAATCACCCTACTTCCTGCATCAGAACACAATCAATGCCTATCCTCGAGGCATCACAATACACGGTGTAAGAACCTGAAGCTGATGGCAGAACTAACATTGGAGTTGTGGTCAAAGCAGTCTTGAGCTTCTGAAAGCTCTCCTCACACTCGTCCAACCACCTGAATGGAGCACCCTTTTGGGTCAATTTGGTCAAGGGCGATGCAATAGATGAAAATCCCTCCACAAAGCGATGGTAATAACCCGCCAAATCAAGGAAGCTCCTAATCTTCGTGGCCGAGGACGGTCTAGGCCAACTCTGTACCGCCTCTATCTTCTTTAGATCCACCTGAATACCCTCACTGGACACCACGTGCCCCAAGAATTCTACTGAACCGAGCCAAAACTCACATTTGGAGAACTTTGCATAAAGCTTCTCCTCCCTCAATATCTGTAATACAATCTTCAAATGCTGAGCGTGCTCCTCCTGGCTATGAGAGTACACCAGGATATCATCAATGAATACAATAATGAATGAGTCCAGATAGGGCTGAAATACATTGTTCATCAAATGCATGAACGTTGTTGGGGCATTGTTCATCCCAAAAGACATCACTAAGAACTCATAATGGCCATATCGGGTCCTGAAAGCTGTCTTAAGAATATCTGAATCCCGAATCTTCAGCTGGTAATAACCGGACCTCAAATCAATCTTGGAGAACACCCTCGCTCCCTGAAGCTGGTCAAATAAATCATCAATACGAGGCAAAGTATACTTGTTCTTGACTGTGAACTTATTCAACTACCTATAATTAATAGACATTCTCATGGAACCATCCTTCTTCTTCACAAATAGAACCGGTGCACCCCAAGGTGACACACTAGGCCGAATAAACCTCTTATCAAGGAGTTACTGAAGTTGTTCTGTCAATTCCTTCAACTCTGTAGGTGCCATACGATATGGTGGAATAAAAATGGGCTGAGTTCTAGGCACCAAATCGATACCGAAGTCAATATCCCTGTCAGGCGGCATGTTTGGAAGGTCTGCAGGAAACACATCTGGAAATTCACGTACCACCGGAACAGAATCAATGACAGAAGTCTCTGCACTAACATCCCTCACAAAAGCTAAATAAGATAGGCAACCCTTCTCAACCATACACTGAGCCTTCAAATATGAAATCACCCTACTTGGTACATAATCTACAGAACCTCTCCACTCAACCCTCAAAATTCCCGGCATAGTCAATGTCACTGTCTTAGCGTGACAATCTAGAACAGCATGACATGGGGATAAACAATCCATACCCAATATCACATCAAAGTCAACTATACTAAGCAGCAAAAGGTCCACTTAGGTCTCCAAACCCCCAATAGTCACCACACGTGACCGATATACGCAGTCCACAATAATAGTATAGCCCACATGAGTAGATACATGAACATATGAAACTAGAGACTCACGAGTCATATCCAGAAGATGGGCAAAATACGAGGAAACATATGAATACATGGAACCAGGGTCAAATAATACTGAGGCATCTCTGTGACAAACTGAGACAATACATGTAATCACCACATCTGAAGCAATAGCATCTGGTCTGGCAGGGAGGGCATAGAAACGGGCCTGGCCACCCCCTGATTTTCCTCCCCCTCTAGGGTGACCCCTAGCTGACTGACCTCCACCCTGAGCTGACTGGGCGAGTGGTGAAGTAACTGGTGCTGAAGTCGAAGGCTGACCATTCTGCTGAGATAGACCTCCATGACAACGAGGACACTGCCTCCACATATGTCCAAGCTCCCCACACTCAAAACAACTCCCTGGTGCTGGTTGCGGAAACTGAAGGGAACCCCTAGCACCGAGATAACTAGTAGAAGAACCTGGCATAGAGGAGCCCTGAACTGGTGGAGCACGGGACGAACTTTGAGCTAGAAGGGCACTAAGTGATGTGTGGCCCTTATGATAACTGTGATAACCATGGCCAGATGATGCACCACGGTGAAATGGCCGAACTGACTGAGCCTGTCTGAAATGACAACCTCTACCGTGCTGAAATTGACCCCCAAAAGGAGTACCGTTGGATCCACCGTGTCCACGAGGCCTCTTGTCCTCCCTCTCCTGACCGCGAACCATCTCAATCTGTCAAGTAATGTCGACAACCTCATTAAAGGTAGCACCAGACACCCTCTCTCTGGTCATAAGCAACTGTAGCTGGAAAGTGAGACCATCAATAAACCTCATGATCCTCTCCCTGACCGTGGGAACCAACCAGATCGCATGACGGGCCAACTTGGAGAACCGTATCTCATACTGTGTTACAGACATATCACCCTGGTGAAGCCGCTCAAACTGCCTGCGCAACTCCTTTCTGCGGGATCGAGGCACGAACTTCTCCAAAAAGACCACGGAGAACTGTTGCCAAATAAAGGGTGCTGCGCCAATAGGCCTACACCTCTCGTAAGTCTCCCACCATCTGAGTGCAGCCCCAGAGAACTAAAAAGTAGTGAATGAGACCCCACAAGTCTCCAAAACACCAGCAGTACGGAGTATCCTTTGACACATGTCCAAGAAGTCATAAGCATCCTCACTCTCTGTGCCACTGAAAGGTGGTGGCTGGAGTCTCCCAAACCTCTCCAACCTACGCTGATCATCCTCAGGCATAGCAGGAACCACATAATCCTATACAGCTGCATTCGGATGGCCTGGTGGTGCCTCTGTGTCTGAAGTCCCTGAACAACCTGCTCGGGTGTGCGAGCGACGAGAGTCTGAGTGCCTCCCCTAGCCTGAGAAATGGTTGCGGCCGTCGAGATAGAGACCGCCTGAGCAAGGCCGGTACACGCTGTCAGAATCTGAGCTAGGGCCTCCTGAAGGCCTGGAATCACAATAGGCACAGGGGGCACCTGAGATGGTGCATCAACAACTGGAACCTGGTCCTGATCTGGGACAACTGGTGGATCTGCAGGTACTACCTCAGCTGCTATACGGGCTGCAACTCTGCCCCTACCACGGCCTCTACCGCAGCCTCGGCCTCTCGCGGCCCTAGCAGGTGGTACTAGTGGCTGGCCCTCCTGACCGGTAGCACGAGTCCTCACCATCTGTGATAGAATGAAACAACAGATGTTTAGTTACTAGAATCAATATATTCGCATGACAAGAATTCAAGAATATGGAGTTTCCTAAAGGTTCTGCAGCCTCTTGAAGATAAGTACAGACGTCTCCGTACCGATCCGCAAGACCCTACGAAACTCGCTCAAGACTCGTGAGACCTATGTAACTTAGGCTCTGATACCAATCTGTCACAAACCAAACTAACCCCTGTCGTGATGGCGCCTATCATGGAACTAGGCAAGCCAACTCATTTCCAAAACAAACCAATATTTTCATTTCAAAGATAATTTCAATGCTATTTAACATAAAAACCTTCGTAAAGGAGTTCAAATCAAAATAAAAGTGCGAAAAAGAAAAGCCCGACATCGGGATGTCACTAGTCATGAGCATCTACTACCATTTTTCTGACAATATCAAGACTAACATAGTCTGGAAAATAGCTAAATACAACTAAAGGAATATAATAGGGAGAAGAGCAGGAGCTGCGATCGCCAAGCAGCTACCTTGCTATCCCCGAGAAAATCTGCAACTAGAATAATCAACAACTGCTACCGTGTCCAGCTACACCTGGATATGCACACAAGGTGCAGGGAGTAATGTGAGTACGCCAACTCAGTAAGTAACAACAATAAATAAAGACTGAGCAGTAGTGACGAGCAATAAAGCATAAAAAGTTCATATCATGAAATCGCAATAAAATACCACATGCTTTTAAAATCAGGATTTGAATCAAAACATCTCGTATAAACCCAGTTCCAGTAAAATCATTTAAAGATATTTTTCAACAGTTTTCAAACAGAGGCTAAATGCAAAGGTGAGAAACAAATGATGAAATCATAAACAGCCCCTCGGGAGAAACATCACTCATATGCAGCCCCTCGGGCAAACATCACAGTCACTCATGCCTCTCGGGCATACCTCACAATCACTCATGCCACTCGGGCATACCTCACAATCACTCATGCCACTCGGGCATACCTCACAATCACTCATGCCTCCCAGTCACTCAGCACTCGACACTCGGCACTCGCACTTAGTAGGTACCTGCGCTCACTGGGGGTGTGTACAGAATCCGGAGGGGCTCATTAAGCCCAAACGTTACATCAAGCCAAATCATGGCATAAATCACTCAGGCCCTCGGCCTATATCAAACATGCTGCGGCGTGCAGCCTGATCCCATAAATATCCTCGCTAATCAGGCCCTCGGCCTCACTCAGTCATAAACCTCTCAAGCCACTCGGGCATTTCAGTAAAAACAGTGCATTTAGCCTAAAACAACATTTATATGCATCAAAATAGAGTCATAAAACAGAGTTATGCAGTAAACAAGTATAACCATGACTGAGTATAGATTTTCAATCGAAAACAGTGAGAGGATAGTAAGAAAAGGCCCCTAAGGGTCCAAACAGCACTGGCACAAGGCCCAAAACATGGCATTCAGACCAATTTACTAAAACTCTTTCTAAAACATATAAGTATCATATAGTTTCAACAAAATATGAAACTTCACAGTTGCTACGAGATAGACCAAGTCACAATCCCCAATAGTGCACGCCCACACGCCCGTCACCTAGCATGTGCGTCACTTCAAAATAGTAAAATGATACGAAATCTGGGATATCATACCCTCAGGACTAGATTTACAATCGTTACTTGCCTCAAAGCGGTCAAATCTCTACCCCGCAATGCTCTTGCCTCTTGACTCGGCCTCCAAATGCTCCGAATCTATTCACAATCAGTACAATACCATCAATATATGCTAATGGAATGAATTCCACAAGAAAAACTATCAAATTAGCCCAAAACTCGAAATTGGCTCAACCCGGGACCACGTCTCAAAATTTGACAAAATTTACAAAACTAGGAAGCTCATCCACTCACGAGTCCATACATACAAAATTTATCAAAATCCGACATCGTTTGGTCCTTCCAATCCTTAAATTAAGTTCTCCAAAATCCCAAGCCCTAACCCCTCATTTTCACTAATTACATGATTAAACAACGGGAAATCACCATACATACGAGTATTAGGGCTCAAGAAACTTACCTCACTGATAGCCCTTGAATCACCCTTCAAAATCACTCCAAAAGCTCCAAAAACCGATTTGAAAATGGTGGAAATGAAAAAAATTCGCGAAGGGTTCTATTTATGGTTTCTGCCCAGGCTTTTCGCACCTGCGAACAATTTCTCGCTTCTGCGCCACCGCACCTGCGGTCCTAACAACCGCACCTACGCAAGTCACTTAAACGCCCAGACTCCGCACATGCGCTCCATTTTCGCATCTGCAACCACGCAGGTGCGGAAAATACCTCGCACCTTTGCCTATCCTACGCACCTGCGGACCCATCCTACCTCGACTTTCTCCGCACTTGCGACCTCTTATGTGCTTCTGCGGCCTCGCAGGTGCGGGAACTTCATCGCACCTACGCATTCTGCCCAGCTCCTCCAACCTCACATTTGCGACATCCCGCTCGCACCAGCGATGAGACATCCGTAGGTGCGATTATGACAACTGAGTTCCAACTTCAGCAATCCTCCAATATCCAAACTTGTTCCGTTAATCACCCGAAATTACCCTGAGGCCCTCGGGACCTCAACCAAAATACCAGCAAGTCATATATCAACATACAAACTTATTCGAATCTTTGAATCACTCAAAACAACATCAAATCACCAAATTACCTTTGGATTCAAGCCTAAGAACTTCTAAACTTCCAAATTCGACATCTGATGCCGAAACTAACCAAACCACGTCCAACTTCGGACCTATTCCAACTTCCGGAATTCCTTTCCGACCCCGATATCAAATTTCCAACTCTTGCCAATTCAAGCCTAATTCCACTCCGGACCTCCAAATCATATTCCGGATGCGCTCCTAAGTCCAAAATCACCTAACAGAGTTAAAGGAACCATCAGAATTCAAATCCGAGATCGTTTACACATAGGTCAACATCCGGTTGACTTTTCCAACTTAAGGTTCTAAATAAGAGACTAAGTATCTCACTCCACTCTGAAACCACTCCGGACCCAAACCAACCAACCTGATACAACACAATACAGCTAAATAAAACATAAAGAAGCAGAAATGGGGGAAATGGGGCTATAACTCCCGAAACGACCAGCCGGGTCGTTGCAGCAGGGTGACAAGAACACCATAAATATTGCGCAACAAATAATGAATACAAGTACAACCAATAAATCAAGTCCTTCCAATATAAATCTTTCGCCTATATATTTTTCAAATAGAAGTCTTCAGGATATAATACTTTCAAATAAATCTCTTTCAAATAAATTTCTTTCAATCTCTTTCAAATATAATTCCTTCAAATAAATATTTCTCAAATAAAATTCTTTCAAGTAAATCTCTTTTGAATAAAAGTCACCCTATGACACGGCATTTCAAAATCATAAAATACGGGTCTCAGCTCACTTTTATATTTTCACGGCACCTCGTGCCAATTTCTCTATCACAACTGCACGGACAACTCACGTGCAAAATATCATCATTCATTTAACCATGGTACCTTGTACCCACATTTCATATCACAGCTGCACGAACAGTTCACATGCCAATATCGTCATTATTTACCCACGGCACCACGTGCCCACATTTCATATCATAACTGCACAGACAGTTCATGTGCCAATATCATTATTATTTACTCACGGCACCACGTGCTCACATTTCATTTCATAATCCACCTGGCAATAACCACATGCTCCCAATTTCAATATAAATCAGACTATCATCTATTTACTAACAAAAAGACAAATTGCACAAGGTATAAAAATGAACAAAAGGAAAATCACAACATCACATGAAAATTACCAACGCAATAATCCCACATCATCACATATCATCCCTGACAATAGACACCATTATCTCTCCTATAGCCACCCTCATCGCTCCTATAATATCCTCCCTTAGCCCCTCAGTCCTGACAATATCAATAGCCACCCTTATCGCTTTGCCTAGACAATATCCCAACACACATAAAAACAGTGAAATGCCACCCTTATACCCACATAATATCAACAGTGAAATGCCACCCTTATATCCTCAAAATAATAACTCAAATAACACAACAATTTACACGGAATATTATCCCGACAACATAACAAAATCAATTCATATCACAATTTGCCCAATGGCCACAACCAATTCCAAAGATATAACAAAATCAATTAATTTCACAACAAATAGCCCAAGGCTCCACACAATGTGTATAAAACCTAAAAACAACAACAGAGATGGAAAGTACGCAGTATAGGGCAACGCCTTCATTAATCCAAATTCTTGATAATTATATAACGCCTCGGTTTAAACTTATTTCATTAATTATTTGCAGATGAAATATCCATAATATAATTATTTCCAGAAAATATCAAATCACCCAACTCACAGAATTCACATAAATATACAAGCAATAACCACATCAAATTGTCATATAAAAACAAATTCAACAAACGCGAATTGAGGCATGGCAAATAGATGATTTAATAAATGCCAACAATTATCCAATTTACTACAGAATATGCCTAAGACTTTAACCCAATCAATTTTGCACATATAATCCCGAGTACGTACTCGTCACCTCACGTACACGGCTTTTCACATTTCACAAATGGCACATAAGACTCGATGCCTAAGGGGTAATTTCCCCACTCAAGGCTAGGCAAGATACTTACCTTTTTTAAGTTATGACGATATTCCAAAATTGCCTTCTTGCTTGAATTGACCTCCGGACAGCTCAAATCTATCCAAATTAATTGTATCACTTCATTAAAATTCATCGAAAACCATTTTGGATAATAAAACATCGACTTAAAATTTTATTCTAAAAGTTTAACCAAAGTCAATGCGGGGCCCGCCTCTCAGAACCCGCCAGAATTTTAACGAAATATGAATACTCATTCAGGTACGAGTCCAACCATACCAATTTTATCAAATTTCGATAACGAATTGTCCTCCAAATCTATATTTTTGTTTTTGAAAAGTTTTATAATTTTTTCCCAAATTTCCAACTCAATTCACTGATTAAATGATGAAGATAACAATGGATTCATGTAATATAGCCAAAACCGAGTTAGAATCACTTATACCGAAGAATTCTTTTAATTAAATTTTGAATCTTTCGAAAATCAAACTCGATCACTCCCGCGGGTCATAATACATATTACGAAGTTGCTCGAGACCTTAAGTCACTGAACGGGCGTTAATTCTTAAAACGACAAGTTGGGTCGTTACATTCCCCCCTTCCCCCCTCTTAAACATACGTTCGTCCTCGAACGTGCCAAGAATTGTTCCGATGACATTAGATTACTGAGTGCATTATTTCACACATGCTCACGGGTGATTCTATGTCACCGTAAATTTAACAGGGGTTCGACAACATCATCTCAGTGGAGATTATTTCCTTTATTCACACTGATTATCCTTTAAGCCAATTCATTGCACTCCAAATAAATTTCAAATTCCTTACATCAACACACAATATTAGTCTCAACCGGCTGTAGCAATTCGTTCCTATGCACACATCATATGTATGTCCATAACCACATCTCTAGTCATAAAAGTTGTTTATAATTAATTTCAACATCCTCAATTAATCTCATCTTAACCAAAATCTCATATCTAATTTTCACAATACTAATGGCAACACATGAGGCATGAAGACCTCATAGTTATTTACCCAAATTACCGGGTCATATTTAACGCCACCTGGACACTCACCTCGTAGTCTAAAACTTAACAATTACCACACGAATATGGCAAATTATGCACAGAGAAATTGATACAAGAATTTTTTTCAAATAAGCCTAAAAGGCATGACTCCCTATAAGTACTATAGTACAAATTTAATTTCACAAGGGAGAATTTAAACATATAAATTTTTATCACAAGGATCTCGTTCTTATATAACTTCCACTGCGGCTCGTAGCCTAGTTTAAACATTTCACATCATATTAAAATGCGAGGATCCCATCCTCAACTCTAAGTCACAAGTAATATGCACATTGTGCCAACTGAAAATTTTCATTTTCTTCTCTTCAATAATTTCCGTTAAATAAAATCACAACACATAATGAAACCCATATCGGTAGGGCATTAAATTCATAAAATTGAAATCAATTATCCTGAAATTATATCAAAACCCACTGTAGTGAGTAATAGAAAGTCACTTTTGGACTCATAGCCCTCAATAGTGTGCAAAACAACATGATAGACACGGGCTAACACCATCAAATCTCCCAACAAGGATAAACACGTGAGTGGTATACAAATCACAAACTCACCCTATATGGAGCATGATAGGAGGTCTCACCTCGGTAATCAGAATTGAATCAAAATAAGAATAGGGCTCCTCTATTATGTATTAAATCATACCAGTAATGACACCATCTGGTGTAGCGGCCTTAGCCATACATAGAAAATTTATCAACAGGTCGGGCCTCCCCCTCTAGGATGCCCTCTACCCGCCTATCCTCCACCCCTAACTAGCTGTATATGTGGGGTAGTAACTGGAATAAAGCCTATAGCCTGAGTGTTCTGATGAAATTTGCCTCCCCCCAAGTCTGGGACAACCTCTCATGGTGTGCCTAGTATCACCACACACATAAAAACCCCTCAGCGGGCGCGGCTGCTCATACCGAGTCTGTGCCGGATAACTGGAATAACCACTGTAAGAACCCCGTATTGATGATGCACTAAAAGTATTAACGGGATCACTACGAGTATTCTGAATTGCAGACTAGGCTGACCGACTGCCCGAGCCTATGCCATGATGAGTCATAGATGCACAGTAGAATCCACTGAATCATCTAGAGTTCCGAGACCTTTTGGCCTCCTTAGACTTCTTTTCCTCACTTCAAACACGTTCTAACATTATGTCAATCGCTACTACTTGTTTAAATGGAATGTCAATCTGCAACTCTCAATCCATACATATTTTAAAATCATAATTGAGCCCTTCAATGAATCTGCAGACTCGCTCTCTGACTATAGGAACCAAAGCAGGTGCATGGTGGGCTAACTCACTAAACCTGATGGCATATTCTGACACTGTCATGGTGCCCTGATACAACAGTTCAAACTCCACGCATCCTAGAGAGTCTGGGGAACAAACTATTTCAAAAACATCTCTGAAAATTGAGCCCAATCTAGTGGCATTGCACTGGTTGGTATACCTTATTCATAAACTTGCCACCATTGATACCCTGCTCCTGACAGCTAAAATATAGTAAGGGCAACTCCAATTACTTCCACACTACCCATGGTGCGGAGAATACGATGATGCTTTTCCAGAAATCCCTAGGCATCCTCAGTGTCTGAGCCACTGAAGGTAGATGGAATATACCTCTTAAATCTCTCAAGTCTCTTTTGTTCTTCTTCTGATGCCTCTGGCTTGACCTCAGGCTGAACTGGAATAATAGGCTGTACTGGCGCCACACCTAGAACGTGACCAATGTGAACCTATTGTCTGGAGTACGGGCGGTAGGAGTCTGAGCTCTTCCCCCTATCTATAAAATATTTGGTGAATTGGAGATCAATCCTGAATGAGTTAATGTACCAAACATGTTTAGGAACTGTGCTAAAGTCTCCTGAAGTCTGGGGGTAACAATAGGTATCTCTGGTACTTGTCCCCCAACTGGATCTACTGGCGGCTCTTGAACCACTACTCTGACAGGTGCTTTAACTACGACACGTGCCATTCCTCGACCTCTACCTCGGCCCCAGCCTCTTGCAGCCCTAGCAAAATGTGCGGGTGTCTGCTCACCATCCGTGATAGAATAGAGATATAAAGGCTCAAACTCCAAAATCAATAATTTTGCACGACATGAATGAAAGAAGTAGAAATTTTCTAAAAGTTCTATAGCCTCTCGAAGATAAGTACAGATGTCTCTGTATCGATCCGGAAGACTCGTTCGTGACTCATAGAACCTATGAACCTAGAACTCTGATACCAACTTGTCACGACCCAAAAAGAACCTCAACAAGCATCGTGATGGTACTTAGTCTCTAAGACTAGGTAAGCCGATTACAATTACATTTCGAGCCATTTTATTTTTTAAACCAAAAGAGAAAACAAATATAACAACCTCCCAAGACTGGTAATACTGAGTCCCGAACTCTAACTGAATACATTAAATGATCTCAAGGATCGAATACTCAATACTGTTTGATTAATAATTAACAGTACAATAAAATGGAAAGACTTCAAGGGACTGTGACGACCAAGCAGCTCTACCTTGAATCCTTGCGATCACACTTTACCTCTGTCCGAGTCCGATAGCTCCAATACCTGGCTCTGCACAAAATATGAAGAAGTGTAGTATGAGTACACCACGATCGGTACCCAGTAAGTATCAAGACTAACCTCAGTGGAGTAGTGACGAGGTACAGTCGAGACACTCACTAGTCTAATATCATGTGCAATATAGTATACAAAAATAATAGAAAACAAATAACAATGATGGAAACAATAATCAACCAGTGATATACACAGCAGGGCGACAAGAACACCATAAATATTGCGTAACAAATAATGAATACAAGTACAACTAATTAATCAAGTCTTTCCAATATAAATCTTTCCCCTATATATTTTTCAAATAGAAGTCTTTAGGATATAATACTTTCAAATAAATTTCTTTCAAATAAATTTCTTTCAATCTCTTTCAAATATAATTCCTTCAAATAAATATTTTTCAAATAAAATTATTTCAACTAAATCTCTTTCGAATAAAAGTCACCATGTGACACAGCATTTCAAAATCATAAAATATGGGTCTCAGCCCACTTTTATATTTCCACAGCAACTCGTGCCAATTTCTCTATCACAACCGCATGGACAACTCACGTGCCAAATATCATCATTCATTTAACCACGGCACCTCGTGCCCACATTTCATATCATAAATGCACTGATAGTTCACGTGCCAATATCATCATTATTTACTCACGGCACCTCGTGACCACATTTTATTTCATAATCCGCCTGGCAATAACCACAGGCTCCCAATTTCAACATAGATCAGACTATTATTAATTTACCAACAACAAGACAAATTGCACAAGGTATAAAAATGAACACAAGAAAAATCACAACATCACATGAAAATTACCAACGTAATAACCCCACATCATCACATATCATCCCTGATAATAGCCACCCTTATCTCTCCTATAGCCACCCTTATCACTTCTATAATAGCCTCGCTTATCCCTCCGCCTGACAATATCAATAGCCACAATTATCGCTCCTATAGCCACCCTTATCACTTCTATAATAGCCTCTCTTATCCCTCCGCCCTGACAATATCAATAGCCACCATTATCGCTCCTATAGCCACCTTTATCGCTCCGTCCAGACAATATCCCATCACACATAACAACAGTGAAATGCCACCCTTATACCCACATAATATCAACAATGAAATGCCACCCTTATATCCTCAAAATAATAACTCAAATAACACAACAATTTATACGGAATATTATCCCGACAACCTAACAAAATCAATTCATATCACAATTTTCCCAATGGCCACAACCAATTCCAAAGATATAACAAAATCAATTAATGTCACAACAAATAGCCCAAGGCTCCACACAATGTGTATAAAACCTAAAAACAACAGAGTTGGAAAGTACTCAGTATAGGGCAACGCCTACATAAATCCAAATTCTTGATAATTATATAACGCCTCGGTTTAACCTTATTTCATTAATTATTTGCAGATGAAATATCCATAATATAATTATTTCCAGAAAATATCAAATCACCTAACTCACGAAATTCACAGAAATATACAAGCAATAATGACATCAAATTTTCATATAAAAACAAATTCAACAAACACGAATTGAGGCATTACAAATAGATGATTTAATAAATGCCAACAATTATCCAATTTACTACAAAATATGCCTAAGACTTTAACCCAATCAATTTTGCACATATAATCCCGAGTACATACTTGTCACCTCGCGTACACAGCTTTTCATATTTCACAAATGACACATAAGACTCGATGCCAAAAGGGTAATTCCCCCACTCAAGGTTAGGCAAGATACTTACCTTTTTTAAGTTATGCCGATATTCCAAAATTGCCTTCTTACTTGAATTGACCTCCGGACAGCTCAAATCTATCCAAATTAATTGTATAACTTCATTAAAATTCATCGAAAACAATTTCGGATAATAAAACGTCGACTAAAAATTTTATTCTAAAAAGTCAACCAAAGTTAACGTGGGGCTCGCCTCTCGAAATGCGGCAGAATTTTTACGAAATCCGAACACCCATTCAGGTACGAGTCCAACCAAACGAATTTTATCAAATTCTGATAACGAATCGTCCTCCAAATCTATATTTTTTGTTTTTGAAAAGTTTTACATTTTTTTCCCAAATTTCCAACTCAATTCGCTGATTAAATGATAAAGATAACAATGGATTCGTGTAATATAGCCAAAATCGAGTTAGAATCACTTACCCCGAAGAATTCTTTTAATTAAATTCTGAATCTTCCGAAAATCAAACTCGACCACACCCGCGGGTCATAATACATATTACGAAGCTGCTCGAGACCTTAAGTCACTGAACATGACATTAATTCTTAAAACAACAAGTCGGGTCGTTACACCCTATTGCTCAAGCAAAGTGAGCATCACATTGGTGATTTGAAAGTTGCCCGCCCTAATACGGGGAGGGACTATTGCACTTGCATATCCTTCATTGGGTAATATCGGGTGTGGATCTGCTCGTGGTGGATGTGGGGGTAGAGCGGGGACAATGTCATAAGGCACTCGGCCTCTTTTATTCGCTTGAGGTTCAAGAGGAACCTCATCGACTTGATCATCCTCGACGTCAACATCCCCACAAAGGCAAATTTTCGAGCTCATTGTTCGCCATGGTTGTACCTACGATTTCTCACACAAGTTAGTAACACAGAAGGAAAAGAAGATATTTTAAAAACACACCCAAATATATATCTAACACCGTTTTAACTCCCCGGCAATGGTGCCAAAAATTGATGACGTCCACAGCACACATCTGTAGGAGATATGATACGGTCGTATGCAATAATAGTACCCAACAAGAGTCGGTGTCGATTTCCAAATGGAGTTATGAGGAGTGTTAGGAGTATATATTTGAAGCAAGCAAATGGGTTATCTAAGATTGCACTTCCACAACAAGGTTTTGTTTTCTATTTTTACTTTTACTATAATGAATGCAAGCTAAAGAAAATATATTATAGATAAATATTTTTGAGGTTTTTCTAGTTAGATTAAAGGCCTAGGGCTGTGACCATAACCTAGGTGTTTGTCTAATGGGATAAAGATATTTATACTTGTTTTGTTGATTGGGGTGTATTATAGCTCTCAACTCCATGTTACCCACTCAATACCTCTTGGTCAGAGAGTGATTTTGCCCAACTTGGCTTTCTCAAGTCCAAATGGGTGTCAACCAAAATAGTTGATAAGAGCTCGAGTCGGGTTCTTACTATCTCTAGTTTGAACCCTTTTAATTAGGATAATCAATCTCTCAATTAACCCAATTCCTTGTTATTTAAGTTATCCTAGATTAGGTCCCTCTTTCTCAAGTAGAGACTAAGTCAAATAGGCATGAATCAATATTTGCAACCATTAATCTAAAATTGAAGCACGAACTAAGCTAAATAATCAGCACTCAAATCATAAACAAGCATAAAATTAATCACCCATAAGGTTTACACACTAGGGTTGGGTCACAACCCTAGTAAAAATCTAGCTACTCATAATGGGATTTGAAGAATATAAAGATGAAAAGCTAATTAAACTCATGATGGAAGATTAAAATGATGAAATCTAATGTTAAAATACTCAAATAAGCTAAAACTTCCTAAAATAGCAAAGAGTAACGGCTACAACAGCTTTGTATGTTCAAACATGACCTAATTTTATGAAACTCGTCTACTTATACATGTCCGAAAATCGTGGACAAAAATTCCCCTCAGGAAGCTCTGCAGTCACACAATCCATGTGTGGTCTGCAGATTTCTTCAGTTGGCAAGTAGGTGAGTTCTGCGGCCGTACATTTCTAGACTGCGGCCACACATTTCTGGACTGCGGCCGTATATTTCTGGACAACGGGTGCGGTCCACACTTCATAAAGGCTCCTAGACTTGGTCTTTTTGCATACGCTCTGATCTTTGACTTTTAAGCCCAGTTCTGCGGTCGCAACATTCATGTGCAGTCCGCACATTACTGAAAGTTTTGTTGGGTATTTCTTCTTGGTTTGCGGCCTCAAATAGAATTCTATGGTCCGTAATTTCTTCTGCAGACCACACATTTGTGCGTCTACGCCCTATATTGCCTTGTGCTTCGGAACACTCATTTTTTAGTCGAATTTCATCTCAGGAGACCAAACTTCCAGCATTCCTGTAATTTGCACAGTTTCATTAGTTTCGGGAACACATTTCAAATTTTCAAACTAAAACAAAAAGCTAAAAAGTGCTAATAAGCAGTCAAAATCCCTACTTATCAATTTGCTTCTTTTTAATTTTTAAATTTTCTTGCAGATTTCACAAAACTTGCAATAAAATAAATAGGAAACATTTGGGGTGTAGATGCTAATCTCATGAAGCTACACAGAATGCTCCTTATGGTCCATGTGATGATTGACAATGTGGAACATGGTTAAAAAAGTTTCCCTGACAGCATAATCAAGAAACTGTGGGATGTTTGGCTTGAAGAAGCCACCATACTTTTCTATGATGTGGATGACCTCTTTGAAGATCTCTTGCTAGAATTAGATCAAAGAGAAGGAGATAAACGGGTGGTACATGACAAATTGCTTTCTAATTTTATGATAGACGTACCAAATGCAATAGACGCACATGCGGAAAATTTAGAAAACATTGTTAACAATAGGATAAATGAGGTAATTAGAATATTCTTTCAAGAGTTTGTAAACAATAAGATAAATGATTATCCTAAAAACAACAATGAAATAGTTATGGTGTGGATGCTAATCTCACGAATAATGAAATAGTTATGGTGTGGATGCTAATGAAATAGTTATGTAAAATAAATAGGAAACATTTGTGGTATGGATGCTAATCTCACGAAGCTACAAAGAATGCTCCTTAAGGTCCAGGCGAAGATTGACACTGTGGAGCATAGTTATGCAAGTTTCCCTACTAGCATAATTATAACAACTCGGCCGGTCGTTTCGAGAGTTATAGCCCCATTTCTCCCATTTCTGCTTCCTTTTGTGCTTTTCAGCTATATTATGTTATACCGGGTTAGTTGGTTTGGGTTCGGAGTGGTTTCGGATTGGATTGAGACACTTAGTCTCTAAAGTACAAGCTTAAGTTGAAAAAGTCAACCGGATGTTGATTAAGTGTAAACAATCTCGGATTTGAATTCAGATGGTTCCATTAGCTTTGTTAGGTGATTTTGGACTTAGGAGCGCGTCCGAAATGCAATTTAGAGATCCGTAGTGGAATTAGGCTTGAATTGGCGAAAGTTGGAAATTTGGCGATTTCGGTCGGCTGTGAAAAATTTGATATCAGAATCGGAATGGATTTCCGGAAATTGGAGTAAGTTCGTGGTGTTATCTGTGACATGTGTGTAAAATTTGAGGTCATTTGGACGTGGTTTGAATGGTTTCGGCATCGGTTGTCGAATTTGGAAGTTTAGAAGTTCTTAAGCTTGAATCTGAGGGTAATTTGGTGTTTTGATATTTTTTTGAGTGTTTCGAAGGTTTGACTAAGTTCGTATGTTGATATATGACTTGTTTTTATGTTTGGTCGAGGTCCCGAGGAGCTCGGGGTAAGTCCGGGTGGTTAACGGATTGTTTGAAGTTGGAAAATGCAGCTGAAGCTGCTGAAGCTAATATTTCCGCACCTGCAGAGGGGGGAGCCGCAGGTGTGCATGGGAGTTCGCAGGTGCGGACAATGTTGAGGTAGGCTGGGTCCGTAGGTGCATAGAAGAATACACATTTGCGAGTACGCAGATACGGATATATGCCCGCAGAAGCGGAAGGGAAGAGGTCAGGCAGTGGCCGCATGTGCGAGGTCTTTTCCGCACCTGCGTGGTCGCAAATGCGGACATGAAGCGCAGGTGCAAAGTTTTGGGCTTTAATGATTTTCCACAGGTGCGGGCATTTTTGCGCAGATGCGGCACCGCAGGTGCGCATATTTGTGCGAAAGACCTGGGCAGAAACTATAAATTAAACACTTCGCGAATTTTGGCTCATTTCAACCATTTTTAAGTCGGTTTTTGGAGCTTTTAGAGTGATATTTGGAAGGGGATTCAAGGGTATTCACTGAGGTAAGTTGCTTGAGCTCTATTATCATTAGCTATGGTGTTTTTTCGTTAATTTCTCACCTAATTAGTAGGAAATTTGGAGTGTAATAAGGGGTTAGGGCTTGGGATTTTGGAGAGAGTAATTTGGGGATTTGAGGGACCAAATAAGGTCGGATTTCAATGAATTTAGTTTGGGTGGACTCAGGAATGAATGGGATTTCGAGTTTTGTGACTTTTGTCGGATTTTGAGACGTGGGCCCGGGGACCGGGTTTTAGTGAATTTCGGGTATTTGGTCTAAATTGGTATTTTCCTTGTGGGATTCATTCCTTTAGCTCATATTGATCATATTTTATTGCTTGTGGCCAGATTCGGGTCATTTGGAGGTCGGTTCGAGAGGAAAGAGCATTTCGGAGTAGGAGTTCTACGTTGTTAAGGTAAGTAACAGTTTTAAATCTGGTCTTGAGGATATGAAACCCGGAGTTTTGTATAATGTGATTGTTTGGAGGTGGAACCCATGGTAGCTGACAGGCGTGTGGATGTACGCCGTGAGGGATCGAGACTTGGTCCGTCCGGGGAGACTGTGAAGTCTATTAGCCTTTATTTATGTTCATATGCATTCCTGTCTACTAGAACTTGACTGCCTTTCAAGTTAGAAATCTTGCTTAGGCTATATTCCTTTGCCTGGTAGTTATATTCAGTCATAGTGTTTCTTGTACATGTTTACCTCAGTCTCTGCTATTTTCCCTTATGATATACTGTGACACTTTGATTTGGGATGTTTTCCTTTCTTTATTGAGAGCTATGAGACTAGAGAGGTTTATGACTGAGTAAGGCCGAGGGCCAGGTTGTGAGGTATTGTTCTATGGCACGTGAGTTGTCTGTGCGGATCCTTATGTTTATACTATGGCACGTGAGTTATCCGTGCATCACGTGAGTTGTCTATGTAACACGTGAGTTATCCGTACGGATCCAGATATGATATTATAGCACGTGAGTTATCCATACAGCAAGTGAGTTGTCCGTGCGGATTAGCGTTTGGGCTGTAGGAATCCCTCATGAGCCTGAACACCCCCAGTGAGCGCAGGTACCTATTGAGAGTGTGTATTGAAGGCTCAGAGCCAAGAGTGTGAGCTGTTGAGATGGGTTGAGTGACTGCTGCCTTGAGAGGCTGTACTTGCTTTTATTTATTGTTGCACTTAGTTGCTATCTGTTGCTGTTGTGAAATTTCTGAAAGATTCATATCTGTTTTACATGAGCGCGAACTGATTTGACTTATACCACAGGATTTGAAAGCATGTTCACTCTTTACTGATAACTTTTAAAATGAATTGTACGATATAGCTCGTCACTGCTTCTCAGTTCCTTATTTATTTCTGTTACTTGCTGAGTTGGTTGTACTCATGCTACACCCTACACTTCATGTGCAGATCCAGGTGTGTTTGAACACGAAGGTCGTTGAGTTCGGGAGGATCGAGTACCGGAGACTTCGAGGTAGCTGCCGACGTCCGTAGGACCTTGTCTCTCCTTCTATATATTTCTTTCTGTCTTGTATTGATGCTTAGACACTGGTTGTATTAGTTTGGTTATCTAGATGCTCATGACTTAGTGACACCCCGATGTCGGGCTATTTTTCCGCACTTATGTTTTTATTTGGGTTTTACCCTATATTTATGAAAAATTCCGGATATTTTAAATGTCTTAATTCACTTCTGTTAAAATTTTGAAAGAGTCTTGGAAAGTTCGGCTTGCCTAGTACCACGATAGGCGCCATCACGACGGGTTAGGTTTTGGGTCGTGACAAGTTAGTATCAGAGCAGTTGGCTGAGATTTATATCTAAGAGGTTATTCGCCTGCATGGTGTTCCGGTTTCCATCATTTCAGATAGAGGTACTTAGTTTACATTGCAGTTTTGGAGGGCCGTGCAGCGAGAGTTGGGTTCTCGGGTTGAGTTGAGCATAGCTTTTCACCCTCAGACAGACGGGCAGTCCGAGCGCACTATTCAGATATTGGAGGACATGTTGCGCACTTGTGTCATTGACTTTGGGGGTTCATAGGATCAGTTCTTGTCGCCTCGCAGAGTTTGCATAAAATAACAGTTATCAGTCGAGCATTCAGATGGCTCCGTATGAAGCTTTATATGGGAGGAGGTGTAGATCTCCGGTAGGATGGTTTGAGCCGGGTGAGGCTAGTCTCTTGGGTACAGGCTTGGTCCAGGATGCATTAGATAAGGTGAGATTGATTCAGTAGTGTTTTCGCACGGAGCAGTCTAGGCAGAGGAGCTATGGGGACAGAAAGGTCCGTGATATGTCTTTTATGGTTGGGGAGAAGGTTTTGCTGAAGGTATCGCCCATAAAGGGTGTTATGAGATTTGGAAAGAGGGGCAAGTTGAGACCCCGGTTAGTTGGGCCTTTTGAGGTGCTTCAGAGGATAGGAGAGATGACTTATAATCTTGCCTCGCCACCCAGCTTGTCGAGTGTGTATCCAGTGTTATATGTTTCCGTGCTCTGGAATTATGTTGGCGATCGGTCCCATGTTTTGGACTTCAACATGGTTCAGTTGGAGGGTGATATGACTTATGATATGGAGCCGGTGGCCATTTTGGATCGGCAGGTTCGGAAGTTGAGGTCAAAGGACATAGCTTCGGTGAAGGTGTGGTGGAGAGGTCAGTCTGTGGAAGAGGCCACATGGGAGACCGAGCGGGAGATGCGGAGCAGATATCCACGCCTATTCGAGACTTCAGGTATATTTTTAGATCCGTTCGAGAACAAACGGTTGTTTAAGAGGGGGAAGATGTAACGACCCGGCCGGTTGTTTCGAGAGTTATAGCCCCGCTTCCTCTATTTCTATTTCCTTTTGTGCTTTTCAGCTATATTATGTTATACCGGGATAGTTGGTTTGGGTCCGGAGTGGTTTCGGAGTGGATTGAGACACCCAGTCTCTAAAGTAGAAGCTTAAGTTGGAAAAGTTAACCGGATATTGACTTATGTGTAAACGATATCGAATTTGAATTCTGATGGTTCCATTAGCTTTGTTAGGCGATTTTGGACTTAGAAGCGCATCCGAAATGCGATTTGGAGGTCCGTAGTGGAATTAGGCATGAATTGGCGAAAGTTGGAAATTTGGCGATTTCGATCGGCTATGGAAAATTTGATATCGGGGTTGGAATTGATTTCCGGAAGTTGGATTAGGTTCGTAGTGTCATTTTTGACGTGTGTGTAAAATTTGAGGTCATTCGAACATGGTTTGGTTAGTTTCGGCATCGGTTGTCTAATTTGGAAGTTTAGAAGTTCTTAGGCTTGAATCCGAGGGTAATTTGATGTTTTAATGTTGTTTGGAGTGTTTCGAAGGTTCGACTAAGTTTGTATGTTGATATATGACTTGTTGGTATGTTTGTTCGAGGTCCCGAGGGGCTCGGCGTGAGTCCGGGTGGTTAACGGATTATTTGAAGTTGGAAAATACAGCTAAAGCTGCTGCTACTGATATTTCCGCACCTGCGGAGGGGGGAGCTGTATGTGCAAGGTCGCAGGTGCACGAGGGAGTTCGCAGGTGCGGATAGTGTTAAGGTAGGCTGGGTCCGCAGATGCGTAGAAGAAGTCGCATCTGCGAGTCCCCAAATACGGATAGATGCCTGCAGAAGCGGAAAGGGAAGAGGTCAGGCACTAGCCGCAGGTGCGAGGTCCTTTCCGCACCTGCGTGGTCGCAGATGCGGACATGGAGCGCAGGTGCGAAGTTTTGGGCTTTAATGATTTTCCGTAGGTGCGGACATTTTTGTGCAGATGCGGCACCGCAGGTGCGCATATTTGGCCGCAGGTGCGAAAGACCTGGGCAGAAACTATAAATTGAACACTTCGCGGATTTTGGTTCATTTCCACCATTTTCAAGTCAGTTTTCTGAACTTTTGGAGTGATATTTGGAAGGGGATTCAAGGGTATTCACTGAGGTAAGTTGCTTGAGCTCTATAATCATTAGCTATGGTGTTTTCCCGTTAATTTCTCACGTAATTATTAGGATTTTTGGAGTGAAAAAAGGGGCTAGGTCTTGGGATTTTGGAGAGAGTAATTTGGGGATTTGAGGGACCAAATGAGGTCGGATTTCAATTAATTTAGTATGGGTAGACTCGGGAGTGAATGGGCTTTCGGGTTTTGTGACTTTTGTCAGATTTCGAGATGTGGGCCCGGGGGCCGAGTTTGAGTGAATTTCGGGTTTTTGGTCTAAATTGGTATTTTCCTTGTGGGATTCATTCCTTTAGCTCATATTGATCGTATTTTATTGCTTGTTTCAAGATTCGGGTCATTTGGAGGCCGGTTCGAGAGGAAAGAGCATTCCTGAGTAGGAGTTCTACGATGTTGAGATATGTAACAGTTTTAAATCTGGTCTTGAGGGTATGAAACCCGAAATTTTGTATAATGTGACTGTTTGGAGGTGACACCCATGCTAGGTGACGGGCGTGTGGATGTACTCCATGAGGGATCGAGACTTGGTCCGTCCCGGAAGACTGTGAAGTCTATTAGCCTTTATTTGTGTTCATATGCATTCCTGTCTACTAGAACTTGACTGCCTTTCATGTTAAAAATCATGCTTAGGATATATTCCTACTCCTGATAGTTATATTCAGTCATAGTGTTTCTTGTACATGTTTACCTCAGTCTCTGCTATTTTCCCTGATGATATACTGTGACACTTTGATTTGGGATGTTTTCCTTTCTTTATTGAGAGCTATGAGACTAGAGAGGTTCATGACTGAGTAAGGTCGAGGGCCTGGTTGTGAGGTATTGTTCTATGGCACGTGAGTTGTCCGTGTGGATCCTTATGTTTATATTATGGCACTTGAGTTGTCCGTGCAGCACGTGAGTTGTCCGTGCGGATCCAGATATGATATTATAGCACGTGAGTTGTCTGTGCAGCACGTGAGTTTTCCGTGCGGATTAGCGCATGGGCTGTAGGAGCCCCTCATGAGTCTGAACACCTCCAGTGAGCGCAGGTACTTATTGAGAGTGTGTATTGAGGACTGAGAGCCGAGAGTATGAGCTGTTGAGATTGGTTGAGTGACTGCTGCCTTGAGAGGTTGTAATTGCTTTTATTTATTGTTGCACTTAGTTATTATCTATTGCTATTGTGAAATTTCTCAAAGATTCATATCTTTATTACATGAGCGCGAACTGATTTGACTTATACCACAGGATTTGAAAGCATGTTCACTCTTTACTGAAAACCTTTTAAATGAATTGTACTGTATAGCTCGTCACTGCTTCTCAGTCCCTTATTTATTTCTCTTACTTGCTGAGTTGGATATACTCATGCTACACCCTGCACTTCATGTGTATATCCAGGTGTGTTTGATCACGGAGGTCGTTGAGTTCGGGAGGATCGAGTACTAGAGACTTCGAGGTAGCTGCCGGCGTCTGCAGGACCTTGTCTCTCCTTCTATATATTTGTTTCTGTCTTGTATTGATGCTTAGATACTGGTTGTATTAGTTTGGTTATCTAGATGCTCATGACTTAGTGATACCCCGATGTCGGGATATTTTTCCGCACTTATGTTTTTATTTGTGTTTTACCCCGTATTTATGAAAAACTTCGGATATTTTAAATATCTTAATTCACTTCTGTTAAATTTTTGAAAGAGTCTTGGAAAGGTCGGCTTACCTAGTACTACGATAGGCGCCATCACGACGGGTTAGGTTTTGGGTCGTGACAGTAATCAAAAAAACGTGGGATGTTTGGCTTGAAGAAGCCACCATACCTTGTTATGATATGGATGATCTCTTTGAAGATCTCTTGCTTGAATTAGATCGAAGAGAAGGAGATAAACGGGTGGTACGTGACAAACTGCTTTCTAACTTTATGATAGAAGTACCAAATGTAATAGACGCACATGTGAAAAACTTAAAAAACATTGCTAATAATATGATAAATGAGATAATTAGAATATTCTTTCCATAGTCTGTCAACAATAGGATAAATGATTATCCTAAAAATAACTTTTTTAAAAAAATTAATATCTTTAGTATTTGTCTTGCTTTTGTGTTTGAAAGGCAATGTGCTTTTCGCCTGTTAAAGCTTTAAACATTGTAACTTCATACTAAAAGCACACGGAGCCTAAGCGTCTAACCAAGGTTGTCATTGTCACAGAACCCTAAGCGCCGAAGAACCAATGGTTTACATTGTCACAGAACTCTAAGTGGCGAAGAACCAAGGCTGCCATTCTTACAAAACATTAAACACTCATACCGTCAAATTTTAACAACCAATAGATACTCATGGATGAAGACTTTCGTACTGGCTTTGCTTTTTCTCATTTTCAAATTTCCTTGTAGATTTCACAAAACTTGCAGTAAAAGAAATAGAAAAATTTTGGGGTGTGGATGCTAATCTTAGGAAGCTACACAGAACTCTCCTTAAGGTCCAGACGATGATTGACACTGTGGAGCATAGTTATTCAACCCCTTCCAGCATAATCAAGAAACCGTGGGATGTTTGGCTTGAAAAGGCCACCATACTTTGCTATGATATGGATGACCTCTTTGAAGATCTCTTGCTGGAATTAGATCTAAGAGAAGAAGATAAACGGGTGATACGTGATAAACTTCTTTCTAATTCTATGATAGACGTACCAAATGCAATAGACGCACATGTGGAAAACTTAGAAAATATTGCTAACAACGTTTTCAAGATTGAATGGGTTAAACTAGAAATGCCGAAATTGATTGGAAAGAAAAATTCTTATGCTCTTTTAAGTTCAGCACTAGATGAATCACTCATAATTGGGAGAGAGGATCAAAGGAGGAAAGCACTAGAAATGTTGTCTTCGGATGATGTATCTGTCATATAGGTAAGTGTCACATAGGCAAAACAGCACTTGCTCAAGTACTTTTCAATGACCAAAAGGTGGGTGGAATTTTAAGTAGAGGATATAGGTTTCTATATCCGTAGAATTTGACCTAATTAAAATTACAAAGTCAATACTTGAGTCTGCCTCCAACAAAAAATGCAAACTGATGGAATTGGAATTGCTATAGTCCAAACTTCTAGATCAACTCCGCCACAAGAAGTTTTTGTTGATATTAGATGATTTTTGGAGTAAAGAGTATGCAGATTGGGACAACTTGTGTGCACCTTTTAAGGTTGGTTATGAGGGTAGTAAAATCATACTAACGACCCGAAGTGCAAAAGTATCATCTGTTGTTGGAGCAAACTCATTGCACCTTTCAACTCTTTCTGACGAGGATTGTTGGAAAATAGTGAAACAAAAGGCATTTTTCAATACGCAATTGCATGGTGAAGATAATTTGGAAGAAATGAGATTGGATATAGCAAGGAAATGCAAGGGATTACCTTTGGCATCGAAAATACTTGGAGGTTGACTTCATGGTATACCTGATTAGGAGTGGGACTCGATATTAAAAAGTAAGTTGTCAGACTTGCCACAATATGAAAAAAAATATACTCTCTGGTCTTTTGTTTAGCTATTATTCTCTACCACTAAACTTTGAAGAAATGCTTTGCGTATTGTTCATTATTTCCACTTGGTCATATGTTTGTAATGGATGATTTGGTATTGTTGGAGATGGTGGAAGGGTTGATTTAACCCGTAGGTGAAATGAGGTTAGAGGACATTGGGAGAGAAGATCTTGATATTCAAAAGAAATTGTATACGATGCATGAATTTATTCACAACATGGCACAACTTGTTTCATCTAATATATGTCATCAGATGGAAAATCAAAGCTCTTATCGCTTACTGGAAAGTATTCGTCACTTGTTCGTGTGTTGGGGAAATATGCAGTCAGTAGAACTAAAGAGGTTTTCATGTAAGAAATTGAAAACCTTTCTTTGGCCATGTGCAAGTGGTGTGGTTATTGGTCAGCAACTCTTTTCTTTGTTTGAGAAATTTACAATTATAAGAGTGTTGGACCTGAAAAACGGAGGCATTACTCAATTACCAGAGACAATTGTCTGCTTAAAGTATTTGCGGTATCCAAGGACGTCTCAACCAAATTTATGGCCTAAAGTCAAATTTTAATAATGGACTTTTTTTTTTTGTCTATAGTGTAATTATCTTACAAAATATAGTATTAATATTTACGTTGGTTTCTTTTCTTTGCTCTTTATGCCTATAGTGTAGTTATCTTATAAAATATAATATTATATTTGCATTAGTAAGAAAATTCACATTAATAAGATATTAGAACATATTTACAATGCATACCTTAGATCTTACTATAAAAATATTATTTACCAATATGAAGATTTGAGTATCTTATTCAAAAATTTAAAATATTTCTGTTGTTAAAAAATAGACAGTTTTTCTTTCTACTTTTATAAGGACTTTTTATTTTTTTCTATAAACTTCAATATTGTCTAAGTGAAAATAAGATAAAAAATCCACAACCAAAAATATTTTTGGGGCCAAAAAATTTAGGGTCCTAAAGCAATGGCTTTTCAATATTGTCTAGGGGCAATCACTTCACTAGTTTACCAGAAACAATAGCTATGCTTTCTTGCTTACAAACATTAGTGCTAAAAGATTGCCCATTGCTTGTTAAATTTCCAGAGAACTTCAAGAATTTGACCAGTCTTCGACATCTTGAATTTGCTGTAAAAGGCCAACTTAGTAGAATGCCATTAGAACTCGGGAATTTGGTCAATTTTCAAACACTTTATACGTTTATTGTTCAAGTAGGTGAAGGATATGGCATTGAGGAGCTGAAGAACATGAAAAATCATGGAGGATCACTTTGCATCACAAAACTTAAAAATGTAGAGAATAAAGTGGTAGCTGAGAAGGCATTCTTGAAAAACTTGAGTTGGAATGGGGAAATGTTAGCAATAGGAATATGCAACGTGAGCTCTTAACTGGCCTTCAGCCTCATAAAAATTTAAAGGAGTTGATCATAACGAAGTACTCTACAATGCTGTTAAATGAGAGTTGAGATCAATTTGCCAACAATTCTTTTAAGTCTCTCACCAGAAGCTTAGACAAAATTTTGTAGAAGCTACCCACAAGGCTAATAGGCCAAAAGTCTTTAAGATCCCTCGCACCATTCTTCTTATTGAACAAAGCAATAAAAGAGGGCATTAAAGGTTTTCTCAAAGTATGCCCGATTAGTGCCTCTAAATATTTCTGATAGAAACCATGATAAAACCATCAAGGTGAGGGGATTTTCGCCCATTAAACTGAGTCTTTTGATATTGTTGTTAAATCATGCAGTTCATAGTGTTGTATGTTAGTGAGAAAAGGACTTGTGTAACTCATTGGCAATCGCTTGACTCCTGGTGGACTTGTGACTTTCGCCAAGGCAAGCTTTCAGTAGTAAGCCTCCAACTTTTTCTGTCCTATGGGAGGATAGCATAAGTGTAGCTCGCTTATCTTGTTCTCACCTGGAACTTGAGGGCAGTATTTTCAGCAACAGACTAATCGATCACTTAATCATTAAGCCTGATTTTGAATGGCTTGTGCATCCCTGCACTTTCTTTTGACAGAAAGTTAGCCTATTGCAGTAAGTTTTGATATTGGTAGCTATTTAGCTGTAAGTTTCCTGTAGAATTTTGAATTTAGCATGGTATCACACAATTTACAAAGTTTCATGTGCCAAATCCTTCAATGTGCAACAATAAATCTAGAACTAGTGTCAGTCTGAGGAATATTTTGAGAAATTTGAGTTTGAACTTAGTACAAACAGTCTTTGTTCGTATACCTCTCTTTGTGTTTTCTCTTAAAATTGTTCCTTCTATTTAGTCAATTAATATCAACTGATCTTCTTCTATTTAGTCAATTAATAACAACTGATCTTCTTCTATTTTGTCAATTAATAACAACTGATCTTCTTGTAGCCTATATTTTTAAAGTTTACTAAACCTGTTTTCGTGAAAGGAAGTCTGTTCAGGGTAGCTTTAGTTTGATTCTTAGTATAGAAGAAATATACTACCAAATACAATATTAGAACAGCACGACTATCCTTTGCTACTTCTGATTAATTGATCTACTAGCATCTAGTATAAAAGTGTTTCATTGTGTAAAAAAACAAATAAGCAATGAAGTTGCAGAATCTTTTTCTCTTACTGTATTCACAGTATTTGCATCTCTTTATACAAGTAATCTAGCTAAAAGAAAATGTAAAATAAAATGATACTATACACTTGTTTAATTCCTATTCCCTAATGCTATGACAGAAAAACTAATTTTATTCTCTCACATGTGCTCACATGTGCATCTTATGTGTAAAGTAGCTCCCTTTCATATTTTATTTATTCACATGTGCTTACATGCTCCTTCTTTACGGTTGTATTTGCATATCAATGTCACATATTAAAATGCCTCAAGAGTCAAATATAAAAAGAAGAGATAGGGACTTTTATCTAGAAAAGTACGAAGCCACATTTCTTTGTCTGAAGACTTTCTTCTTCTTTATTTCTAAACCCGATGAAATCCCTTTCTTCTTCTTTGTTTACATTTCATCTTCTTTCAAATTAATATGGCGTTTCATCTTAACATCCCCCTTCAAGTTGGAGGATGGAGAGAAAACCCCCAACTTGGGCAAAATCTGATTGTGAGAAACTCCTGTCAGATGTTTGGTGAAAAGATCGGCAAGCGGAAGCTTTGAGGGAACGAAAGAGAGAGTGATTAAACCTGAGAGATATTGTTGGCGGACAAAGTGGCAATCCAGTTCCACATGCTTAGTCCTTTCGTGGAAGACTGGGTTGCGAGCAATATAGATGGCCGCCTGACTGTCTGAGTGAATGGTGACTGGCAAAGTAGGAGGAGCGGAGAGATCAGCGAGGAGACGAACTAGCCAAGTTATCTACGCAGTGACACGCCGCATGGAGCGATACTCCATCTCAGCACACGACAATGAGATAGACATATATTTCTTCGATTTCCAAGAAATCGGTGCTCCACCTAGAGTAATGAAGAAGCCACTAACAGAACGGCAGTAATCCTTGCAAGCAGCCCATTCCGCATCGCATAAAGCAATCAAATCAAGAGAATGATTTGCAAAGAGAAGTATACCTTGTGCCGGATCGGAATGCAAATACTTCAAACACACGCAGCCCAACAGAAAAATGTGAAATTGAGGGATTTTGCATGTACTGGCTAAGAGTGAGGACAGCAAAATAAATGTTTGGTAGGGTGTTGGTGAGATAATTAAGTTTACCAACACAACGACGATAGAGTATAATGTCATCCAACGGGGCCATCAATTCAGCATGCAATTTAGAGGAAGGATCGAGTGGAGAAGAAACAGCAACTCCTGAGCAACCAAATTCCTCTAACAGCTCTAAAGTAAACTTCCGCTGGTTGATAATGAAACCTTGTGGTTCTCTGATAATTTTTATTCCCAAGAAATAGTGAATGTCACCCAAGTTCTTGACTTTAAATTCTGAATTGAGAAAGTGAGTAATGTGGTCTATTTCTGCCATGTCATTGCCTGTTAATAGTATATCATCGACGTAAACTACTAGAATATAAATGAGATCTCCATTTTGTCTAAAAAATAAAGAATAGTCATTTAAGGATGTTAAATAACCCTTGAAGCTAAGAGCACCAACTAGTCTAGCATACCACTATCTAGAAGTCTACTTCAATCCATAGAGAGATTTCTTCAAAATACAAACTTAATTAGGCTTGGGTGGAGATAGACCAGCGGGGAACTTCATGTAGACCTCTTCCTATAACCCCATGCGAAAATGCATTATTAACATCAAGTTGAGATACATTCCAACCCTTCTTCACAGCCACTGTCAAGAGACATCTGATTGTGGTCATTTTAACCACAGGGGAGAATGTCTCAGAATAATTAATGCCTTTTCTTTGAATATCCCCCCTTACTACCAATCGTGCTTTTAATCTTTCAACATATCCATCTAATTTGTGCTTCACCTTGTAAACCCATTTGCAAGGTAAGGCTTTCTTCCCTTGTGGCAAGTTTACAACATCCCATATGTTGTTGAGTTCAAGAGCTGCTAGCTCTGCCTCCATAGCTTGCCTCCAGCCTACATCTTGAAAAGCTTGTGCATAACTGTGAGGTTCTGAGACAGAACATACTGACCTTAGAATATTCTGATTATTGAGTGATAAAGCTCCAAAAGATAGGGCAATGGGGTGAGAAGCGTGATTGAAATAAGAGGAAGTAATGTCAGAAAGAAAAATGTTATTGCATACATAGTCATTTAAATAACTAGGCTGCTGAGAAATTCGTTCAGATTTTCTGATAGGTGGTGGAGGTATAGGGATGGTGATACTAGAACTAGGAGCAGGTAAGAGAGAAGTGGAATTAGAAACTGGGGTTGAAGATGTTCTAAGATTGGGAACAATAGGTAAAAGAGGACCAGGAGAATTGTAATTGGGAGATGGAGAAGAGAAATCAAGTGACCTAGGAGAGGGAAGTGTGATGGGGTTTGTATCTGGAGGGGCAATGTTGTTAGGAATAGGCCAGGGTGAAGGAGATGATGAAGGATAGGAAGGAGATGAAAATATATAATTAGGTATTGTGTTGTCTGGGAGAGGTGCAGTTGGAGGAAACACCTGATAGCTTTGTGATGTAGGTGTGGTGACAAAAGGGAAATGGTTTTCATAGGACTTCACATCTCTAGAGACAAAGACAGTCTTTGTCTTCAATTCTAAAAGCCTATATCCTTTTTGATGTTGTGAATATCCTAGGAAGGCACAAGCCTGTACTCTAGGAGCAAATTTTTCTCTATTGTGAGCTAAAGTAGAAGCATAGCACAAACATCCAAAAACTTTGAGATTATCATACACAGGTGGTTTGCCAAATAGGATTTGATAGGGAGTCTTTCCTTTAAGTACGCTGGAAGGGAATCTGTTAACTAAGTAGGTTGCAGTCAAGATGCACTCACCCTAGTATTGGATAGGAACCTTGGATTGAAAGAATAAACCCTTTGCAACCTCTAGTAAATGCATATGCTTCCTCTCAATTATCACATTCTGTTGGGGTGTGCCCACGCAAGAAGTTTCATGTAAGATCCCCTGTGATAGAAGGAAATCAGATTGTTGTTATCTTTTTCCCAATTCCAAAGCATTATCAGATCTCACCTTCTTGACCTTAATGTTAAACTATCTTTCTGTCATGACAAAAAATAATTTCAAAACTGTGAATGCATTTGCTTTTGAATTTAGCAGGAAAGTTCATATTCCTCTACTAAAATCATCTACAACAGTTAGAAAATACTTATAACCATTATAGATGTCAGACTTAAAAGGTCCTCAAATATCAATGTGTATAATATCAAATATGCCATGTGTCTTGATTTGACTTATGGGAAAAGGAAGTCTAGTTTGTTTAGCTTGATGACAAACATCACACACATAATCAAAAGAAGAGGGGAAAGAGATACAACTAAGAGTCTTCATTACTTCAAAAGGTAAATGGCCCAATCTAGCATGCTATTGGATTACATCAGAAATTGTACTCCTAGATATAGGTCCTAAACAAGAAACAGTATTGGAAACAAGACTGGAATAATTTCTTTTTGGAATTGAAAATTCATCATTACTAGAAGAAATAGATTCTTCACTAATAAAAACAGGTTTCAACAGGTACAAGCCTCCTCTTATTTCACCAAAAACTTGCCCCTTACCCACTAAAGGGACCCGCAAGACACACCCACTAGAAGTCAAATTAAGAGAACATTTGAACTGAACATATAACTTATGAATTGTTAGTAAGTTATATTTAAAAGATGGAACATAGAGGACTCTTTCAAGAATCGTGTTATTTTGAATAGAAATTCTTCCTATGTGTGTGACATATAATTAGAAAGAATTATGCAAGCTAATATGAACATGTATAGGAAGAGGAGATAATTCTAGAAAGGAACTTGAATCAAAACACATGTGTTCAGATGCCCCTAAATCAATGATCCAAGTTTTAATGTTAAAAGCTGCTAAACATGTTCCTGAATAATTAAGAATAGTACCAGCTACTACATTGGCATTACTTTTAGATCTTGCATTGCCTGTATTACCAACTTGAACATGTTTGATGATGTTAACTAGTTCTGAGATCTGTTCCCTGCTGAAAGACTGATTCTGACTTCCCACATCCCCTTCATTGCTAGGACTTGGGTTGATTTCATTATCTTGTCCTCCCATTACTGTATTCCCTTTTACTGCAGCTTGATAATTATTAGATTTGGTAAACTAAAAATCATTTGGAAAGCCAATTAGCCTATAACAATCTGCCCTAACATATCATGTTCTCATGCAATGAGTGCAGCTGGCATTGGGGTTATATTTGGCCTTCCTAGCTTTATTCTTTTGTTGATTATTTTTAAATTTTGATGAAGCACTCCATCCCCTTTGTCCTTGATTGTTGTACCTTTGTACACCCTTCCCTTGTGCACCTACTATGAATGAAGATGCATCTGAGTTATGTCGAGGACTCATAAGATTCACAAAAGCCTTTATTTGATTCTCATCTTGTAGAAGCAATGAATAGGCAAAATCCATGCTAGGCAATGGACTCATCATGAGAATGTTTCCTCTAGCCTGGGCATACACATCATTAAGTCCCATGAGGAACTAAAGGATCATTTGATCCTCTAAGAACTTAGCCACTTTAGTCTTTCCACCACACACACAGTCACAAGAGCAATTTAGATGAGAGCTTAGTGAATCCATTTCATCCCATAGTTTCTTGAGTGTAGTGAAGTAGCTTAAAATACTGTTATTTTCTTGAACTGATGCTAAAATTTCCTTTTGTAGCTGATAATAGTTTGGCCCCATTTGACTGGCCAAACCTGTGTGCTAAACTGTTCCATAGGTTCCTTGCCGTTTTGAATAGATAACACTGTCACCTATGCCCTTTGACAGTGAATTAAGCAACCATGAGGTAACCATATCATTAGCTCTATTCCATAGAGGATAATCTGCTGAGTCCAGCTTTGGTTCTATACAAGTGTCATCTTGGCTGAAAGAGCAATGAGAATGGATCTCCTCGGAAACCTCTGCCATCAAAATGTGCATTAACAAGGCTCATCCCAGGTGCATCTGAAGAATGAAGGAAGTAAGGGTGATTGGAGTCATGGTTCTTTGTTTGACTGGTCAAGCCAGTAACAGTGAGAACTGAGGAAGCTTCTATTCCAGTCATGGATGAAGATCAGATTAAAATAAGATATAGGATTTGACTAAGAATTGAAAGATCGAGCTAACCTTGCTCTGATACCATGTAAAAAAAATAAATAAGCAATGAAGTTGCAGAATCTTTTTCTTACTGTATTCACAGTATTTGCATCCCTTTATACAAGTAATCCAGCTAAAAGAAAATGTAAAATAAAATGATACTATACACTTGTTTAATTCCTATTCTCTAATGTTACGAAGGAAAAACTAATTTTATTCCATCACATGTACTCACATGTGCATCTTACCTGTAAAGTAGCTCCCTTCTATATTTTATTCATTCACATGTGCTCACATGCTCCTTCTTTACAGCTGTATTTGCATATCAATGTCACATATTAAAATGACTCAAGAGTCAAATATAAAAAGGAGAGATAGAGACTTTTATCTAGAAAAGTACGAAGCCACATTTCTATATCTAAAGACTTTCTTCTTCTTCATTTCTAAATCCGATGAAATCCCCTTCTTCTTTGTTTCCATTTCAACTTCTTTCAAATTAATATGGGGTTTCATCTTAACACATTGTGCTACTGAAATTTTGGTGCTGTGGTGCGTACTTTTGTAGCTGTTATTGCTACGCTGGTGTATGAAATCATGATGCTGGTAATGTGGTGCACATTTCCTTTAGTTTCTGCTGGTGCATATTTCTTGCAGTTGTAAGTAGCAAAAGTCTGAAATTGTGGTGCTGTGGTGTTTTACTGTTGTAGCAGTAGAATTTTGCTGGTACAACATCAATAGTAACAACTGCTAAGATGAATTGTACATAAAAGTTTTCTGAAAGTAGCAAAAGTTGTAATAGCAGTAGCTATCATTTGTTAACAGTACAATCACTACTCTTTGCTGTAGCATTCTGCAGTTTACAAGTTGATTAGATTGCCTTTTTGATAAGTTCAATGCCCATGTCACCTTTTCTTTGTCATGCAACTACTATCTTGCAAATACAATGTCTTAATTTGGGAGGAAAGCTGGGAAGCTGCAACTGAGTTCTAAAAAACACACGACTGCATTGGTATGATTTCCAATTAGGGCTGCAATCCAACGTCTTAATTTGGGAGGAAATCTGGACGAGTTATTTTAGTCTGGTGGGTAGAATTGGTTTGGTCTTTTACCAAGTTTTGTTAGTTTTTGACCGAATCTGTTTGCACCAGAAATGCACTGGTTTAAACTTACAATGGAATATGAGATCAACTCTGCCCTAAATCCTGTCTCACGCCAATGTGAGGTGAGTGACAGATTTTTTAAACCTAAAATCTTCCGTAGGCCTCTTAATATTACGTGATAAGCTTAATAGTCTTCAACTTTTATTGTCATTTTCTATTAAGTAAGCATAAAGATATAGCTCACTGCTAAACTATAGTTCGGTCTCCAAATTGCATATCTCTACATATCTTTAACAATGTTTTTTCCCCTTCAAATATAACTTTCGGCTGATCATCATAGAGAAACTCTTGAAAGTATGAATTTGATCCATAATGAAGAGAGGATAAACCTTAAAATTAGTCAAAATTGTTGACTAATTTCAGCCTCTGTTGGGATCTAAACAGAAATTGTTAAGTAACCTATGTTGAGATCTGAACATGAGAAAACTGAATTTTAGACTGAATTGGGACCTGAAGAAGAGAAATAAATATTTCGTATTCTAATTAGAGGGAACAATTTCACTTTTATTGTTTAGATTTCTTCTCTAAAATTGCAAAGTATAAACAACTGAAGGCATGAAGAAGCTCAAATATTTCGTTGGTATTAGAACTCACCTTCCATGGCATAAACTGAGTCAAGAGTAATATCTGGACAAGAAATATTCCTTTGCTATTCACTTTGCCCACCATATCTTAACACGTCCTAATTAAGTAGAAAATACAGATCACAATCTGCTCTTCTTTAGTAGATATATCCAACTTGTGGAGAACACCAAGTAATGCGTCCTTACTGAATTTCTTCTCAAAATAATTGCAAGCATACACATAGTCAAGAAGATTATACAGAAATTCTCCTAGCCCCTAGTCGAGCAAATTAAAAAAATAAAAACAAAAAATTCCAGACCTGTACAGTTCCATAAAATAAACTTCAGTCGTGCAATTTGAATTTTATATTTGATCAACTAGCCCTTTTTAAAAGTCTCGACACCATAAAATATTCCCACTACTCTTTAACCATTTATATCTCAGTTATCTAAATATTCTGTGTTCTAGTAGTTGACACATTGAAGCTATTATGGAGGAGACAACTTTACCAGGACACCTGTTTTACAAGACAAAAACTAACTAAACAACTGAACAAATTAAGTAAGTTGATGCATCTTCAATTAAATAATATCAATAAAAAAATTGTGTCATAGTATTGGCACCATGTCTGGGGACAGAAAAAGGCAAATCATTAAAAAACCCACATGATAATGAGATGCCTCATGTTTATCCCATAACTAAGAGGAATAATGAAAGTAATCAGCAGAACCTTTAGTTGGCCAAATGTGTAGCAGGTTTACAAGTTCCAAAATGATCCAACAGTGCAATCACATACTGATTTAATTAGGCCATTGCTTATCTGGTCTCCTCCTATGGTGTACTGCCTATAAATACCAACTCTCAAGCTTCAATTCCATCACAACTTTGAGAAATTCCTCATCAGAAAGAAAACCATAAGAAATGGCCGCTCTATCTTCAAAACCCAATCATGTTCGATCAATCAGTTTGCCTGGGAGATCACACCCTATCACCCAAAGAGTTGAAGAGGAGATAAACAAGCTCAAATCATTATCAGTTGCACCAACAGCAGACACTGTGTACAGTGGTCTATTCGGATTGGAAAAATTATACAAGTGCATAGATGATCTTTTCAACTTGCCACAAACCCTTTGCCAAAGTCTAGATGCTAAATTGATTGAAGATTTATTGGACAAATCCGTGAGGCTTCTTGATGTTTGTGGCACTACAAGGGAACTTGTCTCGCAATATAAAGAAAATGTAAGAGATCTTCAATCCTCCCTCAGGAGGAGAAAAGGAGATTCAACCACAGACGACAACGTTACCAGATTTAACTCTTTCAGCAAGAAGATCAAGAGGGATGCCAAAAGATTAGTCTTGACTTTGAAACAAATGGATCAAGAGACTGCAATATCAGTCTTGCTAGATGCAGATGAAGATACAATAGATGCGATTAGAGCATTAAGAGAAGCTAATGCAGTATGCATTTCAACTTTCCAAATGCTCTTGTCCTTCCTGTGTGTGCCACTTTTGAAGCCTAAGCAATCAAAATGGTCATTGCTTTCAAGATTGGTACAAAAAGACAGAATAGCACCTGAACTCCAAGAAGGAAACGCGAGCTTAGAAACCAGGCTGGGAACCTTCGGGGCGTACCTTGACAGCTTTGAAAAGGCACTGGAAGCTACATTTAGGTGCTTGATTAGATCTAGAAGCTCTCTCCTCAATGTTCTTTCTTGTTAATCTGGCAGTTGTTGTTCCATACTCTGTAAATTGTATATAAACAGTTTTGTAATTATATATATATAAATTTCAAGTGACAGATTATACACCATTTATTGCCTCTATCTCTCTCTCTCTCTCTCTGATAAAAATTTAAAAGGTTATGCCTGTGAGTTTCAGCGCAAAGAAAGCACTTAGCAGTATTTCTCCGTACCTGATATCAGGTTAAGTTTTTGTCTCAAATATCTCGATATCCGATGAAATGGTCCTCTTTAGACTAGATGGGGAAACAGATAAAACGCATAGCATATTCATTACATACTTTCTCTGCATAATTGGCTTCAAAGATCAAACTAATGAAGGGCAATAATCTGGATGAAAAGCTTCTTCCTTATGCTCCTTATCTACCATATTTTTAGCGTCACTGATAAATAAGAAATATAGCTTATGATCTGCTTATCTTACTTCATAGTCCAACTAGATATGGAGACATATGACAATCTTGATTTCATCCATCTTCCTTCTGAGATAATTGGAAGCAGTAGATCTAATCAAAAGGCTTATCCTATGGCCTTTTTCTTCTAGATCCTTAGCCAAATTCAACAAAGAAAACAAAATGAAGATCTAGCACAAGGATCTGGCACCAGATCAGCGGGCAAAGCAGCCAACCGACCATTCTTTCGAACATATAAATGGAGCAATTAACAATGCCACTTTGCTCGACTCAATATCAGTTTAGTATGAACGACTAAAGTGGCATTGCTCAGCAAGCATAATTGCATTGCTCCCAAAAGATCCTCTAGCAGTCCCTGAAAACAACAATATGTACGCTCCCCAAAAATAGATTTGAAGTGTGGATAGAACTCTTTTGAGGCTCAGCTGACAACTTCGAAATATAGTTTGGAAGGAACATAAGTGCCTGATTACATTGCAGAGTTCTCTCCTAAAGATCTTCTCATGCTAATCGGGAAACTTCTATTGCACTGATCTGAAGTTGGCTAGACATTTTTCACATATATAATGTCATGGGCACGGCGTCCCTGGGTAGCTTCTAAATGTGTAGTGCCATGGACAGGCCCACCAGACTTGCTTAGCCAACTAAGTGTGCCCCTGCCTATGTCAGAGATCTTCAATCCTCTATCAGACGGAGAAAAGGAGATCACTTAAGTACAGAAACCAGCTTTACCGGATCACCTCCTTCAGCAAGAAGATTGAGGAGCCAAAAGTTATTCCTGGTCTTAACTCTTAAATATGGATGAATATATTGAGGAATCAGAATTCCAAGATTCAGATATTGACGCTACACATGATTAGAGTACTAAGGGAAGCCAACTTAGTATGCATTTCAATTTTGCAAATGCTCTTTTTACTTCTTATCTGTCCAAGTTTTGAAGTCAAACTCGTCTAAATAGCACTGGTTTTGAGATTGGTGCATAAGCGAAGAAAAGCATGTGAAAGTCGAGCAGATAACATTAACTTTGAAACTAGGTTGGAATCCTTCGATGGTCACCTTGAGAGTTTTAACGATGGATTAGAAGGAGCATTTAGGTGCCTGATTGGATTGAGGAGCTCTCTCCTGAATGTATTCTCTCCTTGTAGCTCAATATGCATTCTCATGCGTTCCTTCCCCTGCGTACTTAAAAATAAGATATCTCGGAAAGAATGTGAAACTCATGGATTGTACCTTATAAAAGTTTGCTAGTAAAAAATGTATAGGAAAACAACTATGCGTTCAATAATTTAGTAAACATTAAACAAGCACAGCATAACCAGCCATACATAGATGCACAAAATTAAATATTTTTATTTCCAATACATTCGTGTATCAATTATTGATTTAATTAAAAATTGCTTTTTCAGTGAAGCGTCCTGAAGAAGCCACCTACCGCTGGACTAATTAAAAGGATGAACATCATAGCCATATCTCGGGCATCTTTAACCAAGTCAAGAAGAAGGAGTTCTTAGCTGTAATCTTCCGGATGGAGCCAAGGAAAATAGCAGGATATGAATGTACCGACATATATTAATTAGTTTTGCCCACCATTTATTGGAAGCATTACATCTCGTCCAGGAGTTTATACAAATATGCTTCCAACCCCTTGCCAACCAAATCCAAAAGAAAAAATCCCATACGTGTACAACTCCATAAGATAAACTTCAGTCGTGCATTTTGAATTTTATAGTTGATCTACTAGCCCTCTGAGATCTTGACACCTTAAAATATTCCCATTATTCTGTCATTATTTACATTTCAATTATCTAAATATTATGTATTCTAGTAGCTGATGGATTTAAGCCTTTATGGAGGAGACAGCCTTACCTGGCCACCTATTACATGACAGAGACTAAATAAACAACTGAACAAATAAAGTAGGCTTCTTGAAGTTGATGCATCTTCAATCAAATAATATCAATAAAAGTTTTTTGTCATAGTATTGGCACCATTTCTGGAGACAGAAAAAGGCAAATCATGTAAACACTTACATGATAATTATATGCCTCGTGTTCATCTTATAACTACGAGGATTAATGAAAGTAATCAGTACAACCTTTTGTTGGCCAAATGTGTAGCAGGTTTACAAGTTCCAAAAAGATCCAGCTGTGCAATCACATGCTGATTTAATTAGGCCATTGCTCATCTTGTCTCCTCCCATGGTTGTTTTCCTATAAATACCAACTCCTAAAATTAAATTCCATCAAAACTTTGTGAAATCCCCTAATCTGAAAGAAAACCATAAGAAATGGCTTCACTTTCTTCAAAATCCAATCACGTTCGATCAATCAGTTTGCCTGGGAGATCACACCCTACCTGTAATGGATCCATATTTACTGAAGAAGATAGAGACAATTTCTATTAGTTCCAACCATGAACAATACTAAGAACAAGGATCTAAAATAAAAGGAAAACAAGAATGGAGGGAGGTTCCAGAATGCTCCAACAAGAGCTAAGCCAAAATAAAGAAAAGACTCAGTATTCACATACTCTACTCCCTACACCCTCCTGCTATTTATAAGCCTTGTATTCTTTTCAGCTCACCAGCCTTGTCTCAGCCTGGATCCCACATCACACGTTGGGTTTTCCTCAATTCAGCAACTGGCCCAAATATCTTAGCTTCTAACCCAATAACATAATCAGTAATGGGTATTCATAACAATACCCCCACCGTCAATAAGAACCTTGTCCTCAAGGTTCGGCTCATGAACAATGTTAGTAGCAAACCTGCTACCAATTTTCTCCATACCAAAGTATTCTCTAAGGCTAAAGAACAAGATGAGACTCTGCATATTTGCTACAGTAACAAATGCTGCTTTTGAAACTTTAGAAAGATAGAGCTCCATTGCAAATGATATGCGGGCACCATCAAATTCATGTCCCACCAAAATCACCTTCTCTCCATCAGCAAGCATTCCAAGAAAAGCAATGGGTGGCTTTGCATACTGCGGTAGACTGGTGATGCTATTTGTGTCAAAAGAATGAATGCTTACACCAGTTACATCCACTGTAGTCACCTTAAATCCAGCCTCCGCTAACAGTGCAATGGTTCCAGGCGGTAAATCCACCATCATGGACAAGGACAAAATATATTTTTGATAAACCATCAATTGTTAATTCGTTGGTTGCCTCTTCTACGTAATTATATTTTTGGATAACATCACTGAATGCAACCAAATTGTGAGTGAGAATGCAGTACAGACTTCCACTATCCATAGAGTCAACATGTAAGGCGGATAAAAGTATCTTCAGAACTGCCTCAACAAAGGATATACACACTGAATTTCCACACCTCAACACTAGTATAACTAGTTTTAAAGAAGCTTTGATGACTGCTATAAGGAGACTCTCTTGCACACCAAGTGGTGTCACCTTTTCTACGAGACCACCAAAGGTATAATGCTTTGCCATGACGCCTGGTATATGAATATGAAGCTTTATCCTTTCAACCTGTATGGTCTCAATAATATGCGCCATTTCGGCAATGTCATAAGAGTGATCCTTGGAATCTATCATTTTAAGGGAAGTGAAGGCATTTGGCTTTATGTTTTCTTTATCCACTAGCAGAAAAATATTTGCAGACTGTATTTTATTAAACTGGTTATATAGAGAGAGCAACTGACTGCAAGCAAAACATGTAGCTGGAAATCCAAGGTCACTCATTTTGTTAACGATCTTCGCAGATTTTTTTATGGCACCTTTAGAAACATTTTTGTCCAAACCATAAGCAGTAGCAGCGGCTATAGGCTTAGTGATAACTTGCACGACATTGAAACCAACAGTAGCACCAGCAATCTCGGTAGCCTGACACTGAATTTCCTTCATCTCTGTAAGCACCATAAATAAGATTTCTTCAGCAGCAAAATACTTCTCTCCAAGATAGATCAACTGAGTAGCCCCTTGTTTGCTTGAGTCTTTGGCATATTTAGCTATCAAATATTTGTTATTATGTAATGTGCAAGAGCTAACAACATATTTTATTGGAAATATGGTTGAATCTCTCGAGTCTAAAAAGTTAACTAGCACGAGCATCAAAATTGCAAGTAAATCTGCCAACCCAATCCAACATTTGCAAAATAGTGCAGGCTCCATTTTTTTGGTAGAAATTCTGTCATCAACAACATCTCTTCAAGAAGTGTAGCAGTAGTATAGCCTGGTGGCTTGTCAATTTCCGTAACCAAACTTTCCAGACCAAATCCAATCTCGACAATGTGATATGCCTTTCTAATTCTTGACTTTTCAACAAAAAGAGAATGCGCATACAGTTGTACAACTTTCAAGTCGTCATCTGCACTCTTGATTATTGCACATGAGTATGACACTGTCACGTCCAAAAAGAATGAGAATATGCAAATAGCGGTATGTCCAACACAAGCTACTGTTGCACCTTTGTCGATAACCCAGGATCAAATGGGAAATGAAGTAACATATGTGGAGCAGCCACATATTCAGAGGTTAGACTATACTTATACGCTACACGACTGTCAGGCATTTCATCGAACAGTGAGGAAACAACTCCAAATTTCTCAAGGTCTGGGAAAATAAAGCCAATGGACAAAGCTTCGTGCCGCTCGAATTCTGATTTTGTATCCCCAGTAACAATCACAAGTGGCTGTGAATCAAGAGTTTCCGTCACGAAACCTGCTTCCGCTGTTTTGTTATCCAAATCAGAGTTCAACTCAGTGGATGTATCTTTAATATTCGCAGATTCAACAGACGAAGTGGTAGCAATTGTAGAGTGCTCAAACTCCAATGTGTCGGGCCTTTGTTTGGGCTGTGGAGCAACAAACACCTTGGAGAGGCGGTGAGGCATTTCGTCGAACACCAGTTCTGCAGTCATGTCTGAGTAGACATGCGCTGAAACTGCAACTTTCATATTAGTCTCTTCATCTGCTAGTTCAGCAAATAGAATGGAGTCGCAACTCATGTCTGGTAAGAGGGATTGATCTGGAACTGGAGGCGGAAAAGTAGGGCTTGGGGGTGGAAGGGGAGTCGGAGGGTATGGAGGAGATGAAAAGGAAGCCACCCAATTGGTAGAGGAGGGACAATGAAAGCACCAATGTGATGGATCCATATTTACTGAAGAAGATAGAGAATTTCTATTAGTTCCAACCATGAACAATACTAAGAACAAGGATGTAAAATAAAAGGAAAATAAGAATGGAGGGAGGTTACAGAATGCTCCAACAAGAGCTAAGCCAAAATAAAGAAAAGACTCAGTATTCACATACTCTACTCCCTACACCCTCCTGCTATTTATAAGCCTTGTATTCTTTTTAGCTCACCAGCCTTATCTCAACCTGGATCCCACATCACACGTTGGGTTTTCCTCAATTCAGCAACTGGCCCAAATATCTTAGCTTCTAACCCAATAACATAATCAGTAATGGGCCTATTCATAACACTACCATCCAGAGAGTTGAAGAGGAGCTAAACAAGCTCAAATCATTGGAAGTATTTGTTGCACCAACAACAGTGAGCAATGGTCTAAAAGGTTTGGAGAAATTGTACAAGTGCATAGATGATCTTCTCAACTTGCCTCAAACCCTTCATGCCCTCTCCCAAAGTCTACATGCAAAATGGGTTGAAGATCTATTGGATAAATCAATGAGGCTTCTTGATCTGTGTGGCACTACAAGGGAACTTGTATCACAATGCAAAGAAAATGTAAGAGATCTCCAATCCTCCCTCAGGAGGAGAAAAGGAGATTCAACCACAGATGACAACGTTACCAGATTTTACTCTTTCAGCAAGAAGATCAAGAGGAATGCCAAAAGATTAGTATTGACCTTGAAACAAATGGATCAAGACACTACAGTATCTGTTTTGCTAGATGCAGATCAAGATACAATAGCTGTGATTAGAGCACTAAAAGAAGCTAATGCAGAATGCATTTCAACTTTCCAAATGCTCTTGTCCTTCTTGTGCGTACCGCTTTTGAAGCCTAAGGAATCTAAATGGTCACTGCTTTCAAGATTGGTAAACAAAGAAAGAATAGCATCACTAGTCTTAGCAGAAAAGATGAGCTTAGAAACCAGGCTCGAAAGCTTTGAGACTTATCTTGTCAGCTTCGAAGATGGATTGGAAGTAACATTTATGTTAGGATCGGGAATCCGGGTAGTGCGAAATTTAGCCAAACAACGGTATAATGACAATAACAAAGACAATGGAAGTTGATAACAACGGCAATTAAAGCAGATAAAGAAGACACCGATTTAACGTGGTTCGGTCAGTGCGACCTACGTCCACAAGCGGAGAGGAGAAATTTTACTATAATAATAAGAGTACAAAATTAGAGTAAACACTCTAATTAATCCCAAATACCCTAAGAGAATAACCTCACAAGATCACTCCAAAGAAAGGGTTCACACAAGTGCTTCCCAACACTAACTCTCATACAAAACACTCTTAATAAAGAAGGAAAGGAAGAAACAAGAAATGAAGACTCAAGTCTTGTTGGTGTGTCTAAAATGAACTAATGGCCTTCCCTTTTATAGGCAAAAAAGTCTTGGCCTCTTAGGTGTAAAAGAAGAGATACAACTTGTGCAAATGATGTCCACCACACAATGCAATATTTTTGGGTCTCAAAGAATATTGCCAACAAAGTCTACACTTTGCAAAGATGCTTATGCTTATGCGAGATGAACTCCATTAACCAAAATATTGGCCATAATTACAAATTTTCACCTTGGCCTAATTTTGGATGATATAGTAAATTTGCTCCACCCTCTCCGCAAAAGCCCCAATGGGCATATGTCAAAATTTAATGCCATCAAAATCACACAAATTGTCTGATACCGAAACTGTAGTAGGACCTATAACAGTGGAGCCCAATAAAGTATACAACGAACCAGATCTATGTGCTTTCATGATCACAAGAGCACCTTGAAAGAATTTTAGAACTCCACCTTCACTAGTGAATTTGCACCCAATGGATTCTAAAGTGCCCAAAGAGATGAGATTTTTCTTCAACTCATGAACATATCTAACATCGGTGAGAGTTCTCACCACACCATCGTGCATTCTGATCTGAATTGTACCTTTGTCAATAACGTTACAAGTAACATTGTTACCCAGTTGGACAACTCCACCTGCAACTAAATCATATGTAGAAAACAAGTTCTTGCTATGACACATATGATATGAACAACCGGAATCTAAAATTCACTCATTGTCTAATCTGAAATTAGTTTCAGTTGCTAAAAATATAGTTCCCTCAATCTCATCACTTGCTACACTATCTTCGGCGGTGTCAGTATTTTTGTGCTCATTTTTTCTTTCTTTATGCTTTTCTTTATTTTTCAGTTTATAGAATTCAGAGATAATATGACATTTCTTATGACAATAGCGACACTCTAAATTATTATATCTGAATATGGAGTCGGATTTTCCCCTAACAAACAAGCCAACTTTCGCTTGAGTTCCACTAGCTTCCCCAGTAATATCACTATCTATCTGTTCTTTTGATTTTAAGATAGATTTAATATCCTTATAAGAGATATTATCATTTGCATAAAGTATAGTATCTTTTATATGCTTAAAAGATGGGGTAGAGAACAAAGCAGTAACACGGCTTGATCCTCATCTTTAATTGCAGCATCTATATTACTCAAATCCATAAGAATGGAATCAAAAGTGTCAAGATGAGAGAGAATAGAGGTACCTTCACACATACGAATTGTATAAAGTTTCTGCTTCAGGTAAAGTCTATTTTCCACCGTCCTCTTCATATATAAGATTTCCAATTTTTTCCATATGCCTTTGGTTGTGGTTTCTACAGAAACTTCACGTAAAACCTCATTTGAGAGATTTAAAATGATACCTGCTTTTGCCCTTTTGTCTATGACGGCAAACTCTTCATCCGTCATTTTATCCGGCTTCTTCTCCTTTCCTTGCAACGCCAAGTCTAAGCCATCCTGAATTAGGATAGCTTCCATCTTTAATTGCCACATTCCGAAGTTTCCACTTCGGTCAAATTTCTCAACATAGGTCTTTGTTAGAGTCATTTTGGCTATTGAAACTAACTCGGTTAGATCCTGCTCTGATACCAATTTGTTAGAATCGGAATCCGGGTAGTGCGAAATTTAGCCAAACAACGGTATAATGACAATAACAAAGACAATGGAAGTTGATAACAACGGCAATTAAAGCAGATAAAGAAGACAATGATTTAACGTGGTTCGGTCAGTGTGACCTACGTCCACAAGCGGAGAGGAACAATCTATATATATATATATATATATATATATATATATATATAATTGAGGGACTAGAAAAGATAACTTTACACCTTCCTATAACTTAGCATTTTTCCTTCTTAAAAAATATGAAAAAGGTGTTTCGGTTATCAAAATCCAATAGGCACCTTTAACAATCGTCTTTAATACTACTTATGTCTCTTCGATAATATCGATCTGATATTCAGAAAAAACCGCTCCTTCCTTCCTCAACCACTAATTATCATTGTATCATTGTTTTGAAACCGCTTCTTGCCTTCCTTGATAATAATTACTATTTTGAGTCTGTGAATTTGCAGTTAAATATAAACACTACATGAACAAAGGCATTAAAAGGAGAGAATAATGGGTTTTCAAATCTCCCATGTACCAAAAGCAACGCTTTTTAATATCTGCATAACATCTCCTTGATGTCTAACCTATGGTGGAATACACAATTGCTATAATGTTGAAGGGTGAATAATATGGTGGCGCCAGGTAATGAAAATTTTGAATTGGGCTCATTATGACAGAGTGGTTAGGCCTTTGGAAATGTTGAGTTGCAAAACACATTATTTCATCAAAAACAATGAACAGAGATGCCTAAAAAAATACAAAAAAATACAAGTAGAACCTATAGTGAAGATGTACATATATCGACGTGGATGATCAGAACCAAGTGGCTACAATCGTTATTTCTTGGCACAGTGAGGTGTGGGGAAAAGAAGACAAAATGCTTATTGGCATTCTGTGGAATAAAGAAGCAGTGGCAATAGTTCCAAAAGGACATGAAGAGATGATTGCCACCGATAAAGAGAGGGATATTCATGATGGACAAAGTCATCTCCTAAGCAATGAGTAAGGAATAAAGTGAACAAAATTGGGTTTTACTTTTTTTTTTTTACTTTACTCATTCTTTAACAATACATTTTTTTTTTGTGATTTATGAACCTTAGTTCTATAATGATAGGGTAGATCTTCCTGTGATTATCTCAAAATATAACTTATTTGCATCATGTGACGATTAAGAATAATTTTTCTTAAAGATTAGTTTGTTATTCATTTTACAAAATGAATATATGTGTGAAGTATGTAAAATACAATTTTCAAGGTTATAATTTGTAAGACATTATTAGACATATATTAAAACTTAATAAGAGTTTAGATCAAGCAAATGATATTTAAGTTTTGATATTATTGAAAGGCTGAAGAGTTATTATGAATATGAGGTCTTCGTGTGATAAGCATTACTACATGTTATTAGTCTGTGTATTATGCTTGACAAAATTAAGAAAATATGGATAATACGAGTTTTGGTGATTTCTCTATACTTGAGATTATTATTTCATATTATGTCTAAAATATTTACAATACAAACCAGGATACTTTTTTTTTTAATCTCCTATTATTAATGTGTTTTAGCAGCCAACGTGAAGTATTTATTCAACATCCAAAGAGGTCGAAAAGATCAAAGACTTAACTTTAGCAAGTTGCATTGAAGAAATCAAATTTACTATTGAGTTGGTAAATGAGATTAGGGAGTCCTGTGAAGAGAAGGTAGAGTTTTTATTGAGTATCTAATAATTATAAAATGTTGGGAGATCTTCTCATAAACCTTTATTATGTGAGAAGATTATGAAAGTGCTGGAAAATATGGGTCTATCATATTTTAAAGAGAGTTTAGAATGACAACTTCCCTTCAGGTGCATGTCAATTACAATAAGTTATCAAGAATCATCTAAGAAATGTTATGCTTTAGAAAGAAGGAAAAAACTTTATGATTTTCTATTTTAGGGATCATTTACGTTTCTGCGTAATACAACAGGTTATCATGTATTTGCCGCAAATTCACGGAGAAAATGAGAGATGGAAATTGAGCTACTTAATTTTATTCCATATGTACGTAGCAGTGGTACATAGTTGTTTCACTTTACTCCATAGATTATTTATTTATTGTGTGGTTTAAGAATCTTGACCTCTTCTTTCACTTATGATGTTCCGATAATAAACATTGCTTATTTAGTATTCATTTTAATTTATTTAAGATGAGATGTGAAATAATATTATCTTTTTTCACGTTGCAAGAGTTCTCTTATATATGTTGAATTAAATGATTTGCGTACATCGGAAAGGTTTAATAGAAAATGAAAATAAATTATAGAAAGAGGAGAGAAGAGAAGAGAGAGTAAGTGTGTAATTAACTATGAAAACTTAATAATATTGTCGTGAAAAGTTTTGAGGGGAGGACGCATATATTCATCATTATATTTTCATGACCGCATTTCACGCGGACAACTTGACTAGTTTCACTATAACAATAAGAGTACAAAAGAGAGTATAAAATTAGAGTAAACATTCTAATTAATTCCAAATATCCTAAGAGAATAACCTCACAAGATCACTCCAAAGAAAGGGTTCACACAAGTGCTTCCCAACACTAACTCTCATACAAAATACTCTTAATAAAGGAGGAAAGGAAGAAATAAGAAATGAAGACTCAAGTCTTATTTGTGTGTCTAAAATGAACTAATGGTCTTCCCTTTTATAGGCAAAAAAGTCCATCTTAGGTGTAAAAGAAGAGATACAACTTGTACAAATGATGTTCATCACACAATGCAATATTTTTGGGTCTCAAAGAATATTGCCAAGAAAGTCTACACTTTTCAAAGATGCTTATACTTATGTGAGATGGACTCCATTAGCCAAAATATTGGCCATAATTACAATTTAGATGCCTTATTAGATCTAGAAGCTCGATACTCAATGTTTTCTCCTGCTAATCTGGCAGTTGTTACTCCATATACTGTAAATTGTATACACACAGTTTTGTAGTTATGTTAGAAATATACAATCTTCCAGCGATTCGTTATACATCAATGTCATGTCTCTTTCTCTCTCTATATATCTATATACTAATACTAATATTAATACTACCTCCGTTCCAATTTATGTGAAACTATTTCCTTTTTGGTCCGTTCCAAAAAGAATGACCCCTTTCTAAATTTAGAAATAATTTTGCTTAAACTTACAATTCTACCCTTAATGAGAAGCTTTTATAACCACACAAATACTCTGGGCCCCTTTTTGACTTGTTTAGGACCACAAATTTCAAAAGTCTTTATTTTTTCTTAAACTCCGTGCCCAGTCAAACAGGTTCACATAAATTGAAACAGAGGGAGTACTAAATACTAATACTAATACTAAATACTAACACTTACTAAATCATCATACTATATTATAAGTATGAAGCCCTAATCTAAAGATTGAAAGACCAAAATAGCTCCTCCTTAAATCGATACATTAACCAAAATTATCTGAAAATTTGAGGAGCTGCATTGGATAATTAAATGAACGTGCGGAAGGAAAGCTCAAGGGACTCCATCGAGGAAAAAACTAAATTGCGTTCAACCTCAATGCAGAAAAATATAAAGCATTTCATAATAAATAATACTTCACATTAACTATGATAATAATGTTATTAATAGTATAACGTAGAGTAAGCAAATAGTCTATCGTTACAATTTATCATTTATGCTAGTTCATCAAATCAAAAGTATTTTTTCATCTTTTATGGTGGTTTGTTGAATTACAACAATTACTAATGTCACGACCCATTTTCTGAACAAGCCGGGATCGGCACCCGATCATTAAATATGACCGAGCGAACCATCTGCGCTTATCAAATCTATTATAATTTCAAACTTTATATGCCACAAGGCAATACTGTAACCAAATACTTTTAATTAATTTAAATATCTAAAATAAACCAACTCCAAAACTTTATTCGTAGTAACCAATGAAATACTGTTAAGTTATTATCAAAAATATTTGAATCTTAACCCACTGATTGTGTCTATGAAGCCTCTACTAATAAACTGATGCACTGCTCAGGACATGAGATTTCCTGGCCAGTTCTCTAAGTAAACAAAGAAATAGCTAAATAATGACGACTCAAAGGAGTACTCCACGAACAAAAGCGGAGCTCACCAATAGCACTGGAAGTGAGGGAAGTCCTAACCCGTAGCTTGCTCGCCTGTAAAACCAGTTCCTACATTATACCGCAGACCAACGTAGGTTCCCAAAAGAGAACGAAGTACCATCCATTGTACTCAGTGAGTCTCAACGACAGGGGACGAAACTTTAATAACATATACATTACGAGCAAAGATTCTAAATGCATGTAAAACATAAAGCTTATAGGAACAAATCTAAAATAATTGCATAATAGCAGTTTATGAATATTCTAAAAGAAATTCTTTTCTTTTTCTTTCTTATAAAAAAAATACTTCACTTTATACTTTGGGAGTTCCAACTATCCTGACCTATTTCTGTCTTAGTTACCGTATGATCGGCACGGTTTCGATCCCAACCTGATCGAATAAGCCCAATCCACGATGTGCCACTCGCTTCATGGTTTTCAGCGTTCATGTATCATACCTCAGCCTGGCTAAGTAAATTCTCAGCAACGAGACCCTCGACTCGTGTGCTCCCTACTTTGGCACAAGTAGTTTCAGGAAGTCAATGCCTTGGTCAGAACCCTCGGCCCGAATGATGACCCCTTCTCAGAATAAAGGATACTCCCAAAAATCTTTTCTTTCTAAAACTTCTTCTTGTGACTTTTCAAGTCTAAATCTTTTCTGGAACATCCTATACATACTCATGCCAGTATCCTTAAATGAAAAGCATGGCATAAGAATGAAATAAACATTCAAAAGTATTTCTAAAGATTCTTTCTCTTTCATGAATTTTCAACATGAAAATGGCACATAAGAATAATACGAAAATCTGAAAATTTATGCGCATATATCAGAATAAATTATCTAAACTTTAGCTAGAAAATAATTCTAAGCTAATAAGTACTCACTCGCTCCAATTAAGTACATACTAACTCTTTTAAGCAATTTATCAAACACCTTGTATGCGTGCTTTTGTGAGTTAAACCACTTTAGTAAAAGGTTATATCAACTCACCTCAAAACTCCCCGAGCCAATACGTAGGCCCAGTCCAATTTATACCCATCAAACAATTGATTCTACAACAACCAATGCATTTTAATTAATTTTAAAGTTTCACACCTAAACATGAAATTTAATGTTGATATAGAGAAAGAAGGGAATTAACCATTCAATTCTTACCTAATACTACCTTAGGATAATTGACAATAGGGAATTTATATATACCTAAGTTCAAGAATTAGTGATTTGTAAAGAACCCCAGAATTTTCCTTGCCGGCGTGAATCTAGCTGCCTCTGTTTCTTGAGCAAACAGAATGTTAATTCTGTTTGGTTCCTGTAAGGCTATTTACGCCTTTTGTAAGGCTATTCTGTTTGGTCCAACAACCCTTTATGGGCTTAGCTTGGCACGTGCTTCTCTTTTTTCTTTTTCTTTTTGACTTAAGTAGTATTTGGTTATACCTGCTTTTAATAAGTAATAATATTAAAATTATTAATATTCCCCTAATTGTATATCCAATTATTTATAAATAGAAAAGTAACTAAAAAATCAATCACATGGGTTTAAATCCATAATAGAAGTATAATTTAAGATTATAAAAATTATAATCTATATTTAGCGTGTCCTGAAACTTTTATAGATTTGAGAAGTGTTACAACTAAAAAGGCTGAACATATCCTTTACACCATATACAGCTCACCAAGAAGCTGTGATTCCCTTTGAGAAATGATAAACCGGATTAGATAATTCTACGTACCCTTATTCTTGAGATCAAATTTTAAGGTGTTCATTCACTCGAGAATTCCGTTTAATCCTCACCAAACAATCTGCAAACTATCTACTCATTCAAGTATAGCAGTAACTTTTTACAACACAAATTCGATAATTTTTCTTTTTGATTACGTATTTACAAGTGTAAATGATGTTTTTGGATAAAAAAGGGGCGGAGAAAGAGAAGGGGAACACATTTGTCCATGGAAGTGGTGTACCACATTTGAATAATTATCATGTAGCATATCAGCATATGACTCTAAATATCATTAAATTCCAAATTCAGTGATAATTAAGTTAAGCATGCGGAGGAGAAGAACGTTCGAAGTCAAGAAACAAAAGAGAAGAGCTCTTGCAATAGAAGAGCTATTTTGCAACAGTCAAAACAGGTATATTCATTTAATTTTTGATAATCTATTTCACTTAATCCTCATGTTTAATAGAAGTAAAACAAATGCACTACTTTTGAGAAAAGTTTACTAATTATACTCACTATATTGGTTTTTCTTTTTTATTTTTGGGTCCAGGTATGGCCGGCCAATTTATCTATGCAAATCATATATATTTTTACGTAATTTTTGTATCACTTTGTACAACTGCTGAAAATTCTTTTCTTTTCTTTTTGATCTGTTTTATTCTTGTTAGTTACTTTTCACTAACATATGACTTACATTTTTCAGAAAAATATAATATATACGAATTATTTTACTTTTAATCAGAATATTAATGTCGAAAACAATAGTTGTGATTATGACAAAGCAAATCATAATGAAATATACACCAAGAACATCGTATGTGTAATGTGTGTACATACCTCATATGATCAAAATTAATATAATTATAAAACATGCCTAACCTAACTAAATATAACTCTGTGTACCTATCCAATCATTTTAAGTTCAACACCATACATCGTTCAAATTTTGCATAATACTTAATGCACACGTCTTAATAATATTAACTTTATATTAGAAAATTTGTACTGGTTTATATGCGACACACGTGTCCAGAAACTAGTATACTAAAAGTGGGAAACCCCCTATGTTCAAACTTGAATTACTAAATTGCCCATCAAAAGTTTGAATGATCTTACCCTTCAATCACTCATTACTTCTATAATATTTTTGTGCAAAAAAGTAAATATACATTTAAATTATAAATAGTACTCGACCATATTTACATGATGTGCAATGAATTAGCCACCATAATGTCTCTTGAATATATCAATTTAATGTACTTCATATTTTTTGGAACTTCGGTGCTCTTTGTATTTCTAGTGTAAATTCATGGAGTCTTTATTTTGTTCATATTCCAATTGGAAATATGAAAGGTTAAGATTGATATATGTACCATTTCATAACAGTCAAAAGCAATAAATTACTGGACATCAATATGCCATGAATGCTTTGGCTATGTCAAAATTCTTAAAATGTGTTGAGGAATAGCAAAGCATTGCGTATGATTCCAGACCAGAAACTCAAACACTATCTGATAGTGATATCCTTATTCTTTATCATGCAATTTTTTATGTGTTTTTTGTTTTCTGTATGTTCTGTGGTTTTCTCTTCTTTTTCTTTCCATATTCTTTGTGATAATTAGTGTGTTAATTCATTTTGCAGCTTAACCTTGCTGACTAAATCAATATTGTTTCTGTATGATCATATCTGCAATTATGAGTTCATCTAGAAGAAAACAAAAATTTATTTCTTGGATCTTATGTGTGAGTTCTCATGTTAGCTTGAGCATTATATTTTTTAACCTCTTTATTCAAAATAATTCTGACTTTTCATTTTCTGTGTGAGACCAGACGATTAGATGATTGAGAGAGTAGTCGGAACAAAAGCAAAAAAAAAAGACACATAAAAAATTTGTCTCAATCCCAGTAGGTATACTGTAAATTCTTGGCCCTACAAATGGAGGCTACAACATTTCTTATTGCATTTTTTCCGGAAGGAGTTTGCTCTTTGTGTGCAGCATAAGTAGCATTCACTAGAGATGGGGAAAAACATGTAAAAACTGTAACATTGAATCTCAAGTTCAAGATGATGACTTTTGATGTAGTACGTTGCTGCAATTTTGGAAGATTATGTCGGTAAATGGTAATATTGGTGCATGATTTTGAACAAATTGTGGATGCATCTGATTTCGATATCATATGCAGATTATTTGAGAGTATTAGAACAGCGAAACAGAAACTACTATTTATGTGAAAGATATGTATAAGAAAAATATTCATGAGATGTGCATGAAACTTACTTTTTCTTACACTTCTATTTTTATTTTATAACTAATACAATTGCTTTTAGAATACACTACAAATCTTTCTTTAAATAATGTTTATACCTCACATATATTTTACAACAACATACCCAGTATTATCCCACACCGTGGGGTCTGGGGAGGGTATTGTGTACGCAGACTTTATTACACTGATTGGCGTGAAATACAACACACGTGTAAAATTTGAATTACAAAATATCCTTCATAGGTGATTGGCCATCATAACCTCTAATTCTATTGATCAATTTTCTGAAGTTTTAGCAGTTTTTCCTCTTATCTAAATGCTCTAAATAAACAAATCACAAAAGTCATGACATCAGTTACCCATCTTCGGTTTACAATCCAGTGATGTACTTATTCTTTATCTTTATATGGGATTGTCCATTATTAACAATTTGTTGATATAATGTAAGAATTGCCTATGAGTTTTCGATCTGTATTAGAGTGAAGCTTCGCAGGTTCTGCTATTTTAATTATGGGATTTTTTGTCTTGTTATAGTGTGACTACATATTTTGTGGTATCCATATTATCACTTTTTATTTTTTCATGCTCATTTTGTCATTTTCCTGTTAAAGATATGTTGTGTTTGGGGAGGAAAAATATCCTTTCTTTCTTTGTGATATAAAATGGGAAAATGATTCCCTTCAAAAAGATAAAGCTGATAAATAATTGTATATTTGTTACTTCCTTTCTCTTTTTCCTTTACTTGATAGAAGTAGATAATTGACATTGCACTGTATTGCTTCACACACCATGGTAAACAGATTAATTAGGGTAGTGTTTCCGAAAATACAAATGAATGAATGGTGTTACCACTTTATTTGCATGACATCTCCAAAATTGCTAATCCCAATCATTGCATACTAATGAATTAACGCTAACATCATGCTTAGCACAAGTATAAAATGGTTATTCAAAACATGTTATTTATATTCTTTAGTTTATCTCTTATTATTCAAAACATGTTTCAATAATCTTATGTGGTGTAGGCACTAAATAACTCAGGATACATCTGTAACGTAAAATAATGATTCATCTATTGAAACTTGATTTTTTACTTCAATTTTGGTGCAATTCATAGCATACATATTCTAATATTATTTATACCATTTTAATGTAATATTGCCATAAACTGTGCAGTAGGACTATAATTCAAATACCTGAATGGAGTCCAAATTTAACAGGTTATGCCAATACCTGAATGGAGTCCAAATTTAACCGGTTATGCCTATGACTTTCAGCATCTAGAAAGAATCATGCAGCATTGTCTAAATCTGATGTCAGGTTAAGTTTTATCAGAAAATAGCTCAAAATATCATTGAAATGATTCTCCTTAAACTAGAGGAGAAGCAGATATAAGTAATAGCAGATAATTTACATACTTCCATTGCATGATTAGTGAAATGATCAAACAAATGAGTGAATGAGAAAACTCTATGACTCCTAAATCAATATTAAAGGGTAAGAAGCTACTTGTCTACATTTGGAAAAAAGTATTGCTTCCTTATTCTTCTTATACATCATTCTTACACAACGATAATTTATTAGGAGTATATAATATTGTGAATGATCTCTGTTACTATTTGGTTCATAGTCAACTAGCTATGGAGACCACCACAGATTTGACCAAATTGATTCATAATCTCCCTGAATTTGTTCTTAAGATTATTGGAAGCATTAGACCTAAATCCTAGTCAAGAAGGTTTCATATATCCTTTATCTTCTTCCTACTCAAGGGAATTCAACAAAAAAAAATGGGGATTGAAATGCAGGTTGTTGGAGCCACTATCACAAGGATTTTGCATCAGATAGGCAGCCAAAGTGACAGAGTGCTCTCTCGAACATATCAGCGTTATAGGCATTAATGCCACTTTACTCAACACAATATCAGTTTAATATGAATGACCTAAGAGTTTGGTGGCATTATTCAGCAAGTTTAACTGCTTTTCTCCCAATAGATTTACTAGCTGGTCCGAAAAGCAATACCGTGACATGCTTCCAAAATAGAGCTGATGCAAAACTTGACAAAGCAAAAATGTGGGAAGTACAATTAGCCCTACCAGAATACATGATACATGAACAATTCTGCAGCTACAATCATAAAAGCAAAAGAATAAGTAGAAAAGAAACAGAACGATCAGGCTATACGTTGCACAAAGAAAATTTTACTCATATATGTATCTACTTTGAAATTTACATTTGATCGATTAGATCCATTTCATAGGTATGACTTAATACTAATCTATATCTCTTATCTGAATATGCTTTGTCAATGTAATTGATGGATTGGAGTTGTCAATATGCACTGGGTTTAGTACCAGCAGGTTGTTTCTTGCACTCAAGGCGACAATGTCAGAACCAAGAAAAACAGCACAACCATAGTAGAGCAACAAGTATCGGGTTGATATGCCAGTAAGCGTCCAAATATGCAACTACGGACAGGTTAGGAGAGGGAGGACGAGATAGACCAAGAGACAAGGTGCCACTTTAGTAGCAAAGAATAGCCTGATTGCATGAAGACAAGGGTCCCAGTTGTGGTGCACAGATAAGCTCAAATCCCATAACAAACACAATGCCAGGATGGGCAAACTGGAGATATCACTCTACCTATGATACTAGATATATCATCTATGAGGGGTTCATGAACAGAAAGGAACGGTAGGCACAGTCTTACAGGTCTGTCATCTAAAGCCAACTAAGGTAGTGTGCATCTAAATAAGGGGGTATAAATAATAGCTTTCTCATACAAACATGAGGGCGAAAATATATCGTTCTCATATCTTAGATTAAGTGTCTCTTAGTTCTGATGATGAGTAGGCATTTCGTACCATTGATTCTGCTTTAGAAAGGCGCTAGTCAACTTCTCCGATTTACTGAAATAAGATTTCATGAACCCACCACACCTTGATGATAAAATCCATCCCTGTGGAAGAAAAGAAAATTTTCATAAAAGAAACCATCAAACTGAAATCTAGTAAGCTATGATATTACAAGTAACTGGAACAAAGAAGGTAAATCTATAACAAACTATGACGAACAAGAAAAAATCGCAGCGCCGTGCATAAAGCATCCCGCATTCACGTAGCCTACCCTGAAAATCAAGCATTAGTAGCTGATTTCACGGCCATGGCCTATAGTTCAGACAACTTAGCATTGCTCCAACGCTTCCCTTCTAACAGTAAGCAAAATCAAATTATTTTTTTTATAAGGCAAACAAAATCAAATGAATAGAAGTAAGACAGAAACTATAGTGAGAACATGCTTAACAAAATAAATACTGTACAACATAGGAAGAAAAAGTCCAACTAACCTATTAGGAAGAAGCTAAACCTAGTGTTTGTCTTCTTTCATACATTATATTATTGATTAAGGGTGTTATTTATCTCATGGGTGATTAAGAATGATATTGATTATAACAATTTGAGATTTTAGAATTATCTAGGAGTGAGGATGGGTTGTTGGGTGTAGAAACACCATTAATAAAGGCTATGATGCTTTATGCCCACCAAGTGTTTGATAATATATTTAAATGACTAAAACATGAGCATTATTGCTAATATTGGTTCCTCTTGATATATATTGTCATAGTGTATTGGTGAAAGAGGTAACAAACATTGTGATACGCTTAAAAAGGCCAAAGTAAAGGTATGTGAGGCAAAGTATCTATGTTTGTGAAAGTTTATGAATCTTCCTTCGTCTCATTCTTTATGACTATTAACAATTGAATCATAAAGTAATTATACCTCAATTCCATGAATAGTAGTAGAACTTTTGTTCTCTATATAACATAGTTTCATAATTCATTCAATAGCTACAATAGAACCCTATATGTTCAGTGAAACATCAAAGACACTCATCCATGAAAATTTCACAAGAGCAATAACAAATTCTTTGAAGTCAGAAACTCAACCACCTCATTCTATCAATTAGTTTGACGGGAAAGAGATAACTCAAAAAACAGTGATCTTGAAAAGAAATTGTTAACATCGCCCATATATACGCAGAATTTCTACCCTATGCTCTAGCCCAAAAAAGGGTCTTTTTTATCAACTTATTCAAAGCACTATGAAGCTCAGCCCAAAAGTACATTACGTATCAGTAACAAGTCAACAAAACAAAGAAATTAAAGAAGAAGATAAACATACGTAAAGTTGTAAGCACCAAAAATAGCAAAGAATAGTAAATGGATCAGAGAGTAATACATGACTTTAAGGTTCGAAGATAGACCTGAGTCAATTTGGTGATAGATTCTTCTCTCAAAGACGAGCCATGTACGTACATAATGAATGCAATTTTAATTGATTTTTTGTCGTAAGAAATATATTATGGGGAAAAAACATAAGTAGGCAATATTTAAGAATTTATTTTTTAGATATCTAGCGTCACTAGGTATTTTATATAACAGGCAACTTAATAAATACATCCCTTAGCAGAAAACTATAGATATGGATCAAGAATCATGCTTAAAAATAAGATTAGAGCATTCAATTCCTAAAAAAAATCCAAAGTTTCTTTTAAATTCTTTCCTTATATAAGCCCTCCTAAATTAACGCCAAGAATGAATACTACATGAGATTTATTTTCAATTACATGGAATAAGTGTATGCATGATATTATAATAGTATATAATTATATATAAGATTTATTCTGTTGGTATAAAGTTTTATTTTTAATTGTATATCAACATCAATTTTTGTATAGTATATAATTATATATGAGATTTATTCTGTTGGTATAAGGTTTTATTTTTAGTTATATATCAACATCAATTTTTACATAGTATAATGATGGTATTAAATAGTTTATAGATTATAATGGTACTTTTAGTATATTCATAATATAGTAAATCCTTCGGCCATTGTATAGATTGTGTTGTAATGTAAAAATAGTAGATAATTAAATATATACATGGAATAAGTATATATATATATGATATTATAATAGTATATAATTATATCTGGTATAATATATGTATAAATAATATACATGACATATTTTATTTATATCATTCATATAAATATTCAAAGAATATTTGAATGCTAATTTAAGGGACAGAAATTTAGAAGAGAGAGAGAGAGTTAAATACTAAATCAATCAACTTAAATTTAGATAAATAAGGATAAAATTGATCCCGTAATTTGTGTTACTCATTAATTGTGCATATAATCTTTGTAATATGCTAGTATTGTAAATGAATCCGCTATATATGAAATAAACCAAAATGATATTATCTTTTTAAATACTTTTCAAAAGATGCTCCGTCATGTATTTTACTGGTATATAGAGTATTATGGACCAAAAAAAGTTCAATACATCACTTAAAATGGACGGGAGGTTGGAATAGCCCATTTGTCTTTTTCCTATTCGCTGTTGTTGCCACTTGCCATGTCATCTCGCTCGAGCTTCACGCCATTGGATTTTTTTGACAGGTCAGTTATGCATTCAATCAGGCCGGTTATACATTCAATAGATACATTTATGACAATATGAGATGTTCAATAAATATGATCCAAAGTCGTGCTAAGTTGAAGGGCTGCCGAAATATTTGGCCTGCTTTTAATTCATAAAAGAAAAAACAAATGTATGCAGGTTTCTTTTGTTATCTAATACGTCTAATCCACTAGTAATATTTTTGAAGATGAAAATAAAAACATTTTAGCTCATCCAAGTAGGAAACCAATAACACTTTTTCCCGATGACTCACTAGTCATTTGCAAGATGTCTAACACTTGGATACATCAAACAAAAAGTTTCCATTTTTTGCAAAAGAATTAATCCTAGAGTCTAGTCATGATTCTGGATAGGAGCATATCTGTATACGGTTGAAATCGGGCATACCCGATTTCGTTGGCAGGGGAGTTGTCTCGAGGGTAACCTCATAATAGATCGGGCTCGAGCTTGAAGATAGAAATATCACGCCTAAGAGATCGAAGTGTTCATTGAGATCGAGGCCGGCAACAATCGAGAACAAACATGACTGACTTCGAGTAAGGCAATAACGGAATGGCGAGATATCAGTAACCGGTCGAAGATCCCAGCGGGAATCCCGGAAAAGATCAAATCAAAGCGGTTATTAGTGCCAATCATGGGATCTACTTCCGTTAATAGAGTTGTACCTTATTTAGGATTCCTCTACTATATAAAGAGGGATCTCATTCACTTGTAAAGACGCAATGATTATTCACTGATAAGAATATACTTATACGTTATTTTCTTTGTTTTACTTATTGTTCATCGCTGTTTGTTCCATCCTCCACTGTTTTTATTAACTAACCTCGAGACTATCTCGAATCGAGGTCAAGGTATTGTTTGCGGGACAGTTTGATTTATTTTATTGCCCAATTTATCTATCTAATTCGTTGTTTATCAATTGGTACTGGTTTAAATCGCATATCCTTAAAACCATAGTATAAGTTTAATTGTTACTCAATGTCGAGGGTAAACAGTTTGGCGCCCACCATGGAGCTAAGGATAATAGTGATTGTTCAGTACTGATTCTAGTAAAACACATTATTTTACGCTTGTTCTTGTCAAGTATCTTTGCGTTCACGTTAAAACATGTCAAACTCATAAAACGGATCCACACACGGTGACAATGGCCTAGGATTCCACGGTGAAAACGAAAATGTGATTGCTCCAGGAGTCGAGGTGCCAAATGTTGTAAAAATAAAACAGCACCACAATTTGGATGTACAGATACAGATAAATATAATAAAAAATGGAAAACAAAAAAATATAATAAATATAAGTCAAAATATAAAAATAAAAAACCAGCCAAAAAGAACATATAATTGACTGTAAATATACAAAAGGAAAAGACAAAATACCTATACTTCCCAGATGAAAATAAGAAATTTACTTATATTGTAGAAACAGATTCGAGTAATCATAGTTATGGAGGAGTTCTGTCCTTCTTATTGATAATTGAAAGGCTTATTTAAATATTACAAAAGTGACTGTTCATGGACGACAGGTTAATCTCGGGGGAGCACCGATTATCAACCCAGTCGATGTCACTTCGCATGTTGCTCTAAACGTGGACCTAGGCACAAATATCGATGGGAGTGTACGCAGAGAAGGCTGATCTAGTGGCCAAGGAATACAGGGCAGAGGAGACGAAGGAGTCAGTTTCAAAGTGATATTCGAGATACTTCAGGCTCAGCAAGCCGCTATTGCTCAGTTACAAAATCAACATAGAGCCCCGAATAGGGTCGAGTCGGAAACTACTCGCCGTACCGAGCCAATACCAGAAAGGTCAAATGGTAACGAATTGGGGATTGATCCTGCGGTAATAAAAATGCTCGAGGAGCTCACCAAAAGGATTGAATCATGGGAGAAGATAATCGAAGCCAACGATAAAAAAGTAGAGACATACAACTCTCGAGTTGATAAGATACCGGGGGCACCGCCAATCTTGAAAGGGGTGGATTCAAAGAAGTTTGTACAAAAGTCGTTTCCTCCAAGTGCGTCTCTGAAGCCTATTCCAAAGAAGTTTCGTATGCCAGACATACCCAAATATAATGGGACCACCGATCCCAACGATTATGTTACTTTATATACATGCGCCATCAAGGGTAACGATTTAGAAGATGATGAAATCGAATTTATGCTGTTGAAAAGATTCGGAGAGACCCTTTCGAAGGGAGCAATGATTTGGTATCGCAACCTGCCACCAAATTCCATCGACTCATTTGCCATGTTAGCAAATTCTTTCGTAAAGGCACACGCCGGGGCCATAAAGGTCACAACGAGGAAATCGGACCTTTTCAAGGTTAGACAAAGGGATAATGAAATGCTGAGGGAGTTCGTGTCCCAATTTCAAATGAAACGCATGGAGTTGCCACCGGTCACAGATGATTGGGCCGTTCAAGCTTTCACCCAAGGGTTGAACGAGCGGAGTTCAATAGCATCACGTCAGTTGAAACAAAATTTGATCGAGTATCCAGCTGTAACTTGGGCAGATGTGCATAATCGATATCAATCGAAGATCAGGGTCGAGGACGACCAATTAGGAGCCCATTCCGGTTCAGTACATCCAAACAGGTCGGCAGTTAAAAACCAGAGGGACGTCGACAGGGAGCCAAGGTCGAGCAGAGACCGATATCAACCATATACCGCAGATCAAAAGAATAATGGTTCAGGACGCAATTCCGCCTGGAATGATCGAAGAAGTGATCGAGGACAGAATTCTCGGGGACTTATGAGCAAAAGTGGTTTTGACAAGTATGTCGATCCCACAGAGGCACCTCGATTATCAGAATATAACTTTAGTATTGATGCATCGGGCATTGTATCGGCAATCGGAAGGATAAGAGATACTAGGTGGCCCAGACCCATACAAACTGATCCTTCCCAAAGAAACCCAAATTTGATGCGCAAATATCATGGCACACATGGTCACAAAATCGAGGATTGCAGGCAATTAAGGGAGGAGGTTGCCCGTCTATTCGATGAGGGCCACCTTCGAGAGTTCCTCAGTGATCGAGCCAAGAATCATTTTAGAGAAAGGGACGCCAACAGGAAAAATGAACAGGAAGAACCCCAACATGTCATTCATATGATCGTCGCTGGGGTCGATATTCCACAGGGACCCATATTCAAACGTAGTAAGGTATTAATCACTAGGGGAAAACGAACCCGAGATTATGTGCCCGAAGGCACATCATTCAACAACGAAGAAACAGAAGGCATTCAGCCCTACAACGACTCTCTGGTAATTTCTATATTATTGAATAAAGTTCAAGTTAAGCGTGTTTTAATGGATCCAGGTAGCTCAGCGAATATCATCCGATCAAGGGTCGTGGAGAAGGTCCGCCTACAAAATCGAATCGTACCCGCAACTCGGGTCTTAAACGGCTTCAACATGGCCAGTGAAACAACTAAAGGGGAGATTATTCTACTGGTGAACGTGGCTGGAACCATTCAAGATACCAGGTTCCACGTAATCGAGGGTGACATGAGGTACAATGCCCTGCTCGGAAGGCCTTGGATCCACAATATAAGGGCAGTCCCTTCGACTCTCTGCCAAATGATGAAATTCTCAACGTCGGACGGTGTAAAAATAGTATATGGGGAGCAGCATGCTGCAAAGAAAATATTTGCGGTCGATGAGGTAACCCCGATATCGACACTATCAACCTCGTAAAGGTCGAGCATCAAAGGTAAACAGGAAGTAAAATAGCAATCACAGCCACCAGCCTCGACCGAATCGGGGAAGCACGAGATAGAAGAAGAAGAAAAGGAGGATTTTTTGACCCCTCGAACTTTTATTGTTCCCGAAGATTCTGATGCCACCAAATCAACGGTCGAAGAGCTGGAACAGGTTATATTGATCGAGTACCTTCCCGAGCGAAAGGTACACCTGAAAACGGGATTAACCCCCGAACTCAAGAAAAAGCTTACTCAATTTCTTATTGATAACATAGATTATTTTGCTTGGTCCCATTTAGACATGACAGGGATCCCGCCAGAAATAACGACGCATCGGCTAAGCCTGGATACTAGGTTCAAATCGGTGAAGCATAAGAGAAGACCCCAGTCCGAGGTAAAGCACGCATTCATAAAAGACGGGGTAACTAAACCTCTCAAAATATGGTCCATTCGAGAGGTGAAATATCCCGAATGGTTAGCCAATGTAGTTATAGTCCCTAAAAAAGGGAACAAACTTAGAATGTGTGTGGATTATAAGGATTTAAACAAGGTATTCCCCAAAGATTCTTTTTCACTGCCTAACATCGATCGCATGATCGATGCTATGACCGACCACGAGATCTTTACTTTTCTCGATGCCTATTCCGGGTACAATCAAATCCAAATGAGCCCAGAAGACCGAGAAAAGACTTCATTTATCACCAAGTATTTGACATATTGTTATAATGTAATACCCTTCGGGATAAAAAAAAAATGCAGGAGCTACTTACCAACGCCTAATAAATAAAATGTTCGAAGAATAAATAGGTAAATCAATAGAAGTTTATATTGATGACATGCTAGTTAAGTCCTTGCGCGCAGAGGACCATTTGGCTCATTTGCAGGAAACGTTCGAGATTTTAAGGAAATACAACATGAAGCTCAACCTCGAGAAATGTGCTTTCGAGGTCGGGTCGGGCAAATTCCTTGGCTTCATGGTATCGAATCGGGGGATCGAGATCAACCTCGATAAAATCAAGGTCATCGAAGACATCACCGTCGGGACAGTGTAAAAGCCGTGCAGAGGCTAACTGGACGGATAGTTGCCTTAGGACGATTCATTTCGAGGTCGTCGGATCGAAGCCACAAATATTTCTCTCTACTCAAAAAAAAAGAACGATTTCGCCTAGACCCCGGAATGCCAACAGGCATTAGAGGAATTGAAGCGATACCTATCAAGCCCACCACTGCTTCACACTCTAAAGGTAGATGAGAAATTTTACTTGTACTTGGCATTATCGTAAATCACGGTAAGTGGTGTCCTAGTTCGAGAAAAGCAAGGTACGCAATTTTCCATTTATTATGTAAGTCGAACCTTAGGAGAAGCAGAAACTAGATATCCACACTTGGAAAAATTGGCACTTGCATTGATAAGTGCCTCTAGAAAGTTAAGACCATACTTTCAATGTCACCTCATATGCGTATTAACCACTTACCCACTTCGTAATATTTTGCACATGCCCGAACTATCAGGTCGATTGGCCAGATGGGCCGTCGAACTCAGTGGGTACGATATCGAATATTAACCCCGGACGGCCATCAAGTCTCACATTTTAGCGGACTTCGTGGCCGATTTCACTCCAACCCTTGTACCCAAAGTTGAAAAGGAACTCTTGTTAAAATTGGGTACATCATCGGGTGTATGGACCCTCTTCACAGATGGTGCTTCGAATGTGAAGGGGTCCAGGCTAGGCATCATTTTGAATCCGCCCACGGGTAGCACTATTAGGCTATCAAAACTTCTAGGTTGACTAACAATGAGGCCGAGTACGAGGCTATGATTGCAGGTCTCGAGCTAGCTAAAAGCTTGGGAGCAAAAGTCATTGAAGCAAAGTGTGACTCTTTACTAGGGGTGAGCCAAGTAACCAAAACCTTCGAAGTTCGAGAGGATAGAATGCAAAGGTATTTGGACAAACTGGAGGTAACTTTGCACCATTTCAAGGAATGGACTTTGCAGCATGTACCTCGAGAACAAAACAGTGAGGCCGATGCACTTACAAATTTGGGGTCATCGGTCGAGGAAAATGAGATCAGCTCGGGGACTGTCGTTCAACTCTCGAGATCCGTGATCGAAGAAGGTCATGCCGAGATAAACTCTACACGCTTAACCTAGGATTGGAGGAATAAATATATTCAATACTTAAAGAACGGAAAGCTCCCATCAGACCCTAAAGATTCGAGGGCCCTACGAACCACAGCTGCTCGATTCACATTGGCTGAAGATGGAACATTATACAAAAGGACATTCGATGGACCATTGGCAGTAAGCTTAGGATCAGGAGACATCGATTATATTCTACGAGAGGTCCATGAAGGCACTTGTGGGAACCACTCCAGTGCCGAATCCCTGATTCACAAAATCATTAGAGCAGGATACTACTGGGATAGCATGGGAAAAGACACTAAGGAGTTTGTTCGAAAATATGATAAATGTCAAAGGTTTGCACCGATGATCAATCAGCCCGGAGAACAACTTCATTCAGTCCTATCCCCATGGCCATTCATGAAATGGGGGATGGATATCGTCGGCCCTCTGCCATCGGCCCCAGGTAAAGCCAAGTTCATTTTATTTATGACTGACTATTTCTCTAAATGGGTTGAAGCACATGCATTCGAGAAAGTGAGAGAGAAAGAGGTTATAGACTTCATCTGGGATCACATCGTATGTCGATTTGGGATACCTGCCAAAATAGTGTGTGACAATGAAAAATAATTTATCGGCAGCAAAGTGAAGAAATTCCTCGAAGACCACAAAATAAAAAGGATATTATCAACGCTGTATCACCATAGTGGAAACGAACAGGCCGAATCGACAAACAAGACTATCATTCAAAACCTAAAAAAAAGGTTGAACTACGCTAAGGGGAAATAGAGAGAAATTCTACCCGAAGTCCTTTGGGCATATCGAACAACATCAAAGTCCATTACGGGGGCAACCATGTTCTCCTTAGTATATGGATCTGGAGCCTTGATTCCAATTGAAGTTGGGAAACCCAGTACCAGGTTTCGACATACAACAAAAGAGTCAAATCACGAGGCTATGAATACTAGCCTCGAGTTATTGGATGAAAAATGAGAAGCCGTACTCGTTCGAATGGTCGCCCAAAAGCAACGAATCGAAAGATACTACAATAGGAGAACCAACCTTCTCTATTTCAGAGTCGGGGACTTAGTCCTGAGGAAAGTCACCATCAACACTCGAGATCCTAATAAAGGGAAGCTCGGCCCAAATTGGGAAGGACCCTACCAAGTCCTCGACATCGTCGGAAAGGGTTCTTATAAGCTCGACACAATGGACGGCAAACAACTGCCAAATAATTGGAACATATCATTTCTCAAACGGTATTATTGCTAAGGTATGACTTTATCCCTTTTTTTATTTATATATTCGACACTAACTCACTGCAGGTGTTCGATCGAAGACATCAAGACCTTAGGTTTTAAAGTACGCGTTGCACTCTTTTTTCCTTAGATCGGTTTTTGTCCCAAGTGAGTTTTTTGGTGAGGTTTTTTACGAGGCAACAATTATGTGCTACCTGAGGACAATTCAACAGTATCCAAGGCTTCTATACAATCAACCTCGAATACCGGGGGGCATCACCCTCAGATGTTACACTTTCGAGGAAAATACTTTGTGTCGAAGGGCCTCGATAGAGAAACTTTATAATAGGCCAAACGATCGAATAAACCGTGTCCGTATAAATTAGTCGAGCCCCGATGGCAAAACTTGTACGCATGTATAAATTATACAAAAAAGAATTCTTTTTATATCAAACATCTTGTGTCTCAAAGAAACTTTTCTACTATACAAGCTCCATACTTATAATTTTGTGAGAAATGGGTCAAGGGCCAAGTGCAAATATACCTCGTACACTCGGGGACTGCCGTCGACGATCGACATATTCGAGTAATCTAAACTCAAATTCATAAGACCTCAAAGAGGCACCCCTCGATATATAGGCCAAGGCCATAATTCTCGGAGACTAACACTTCGAACAAGTTCGAGGTGTTATTGGGAAATAAGCCCAAGAGGCATAACCAAAGGCTACGGCCAAATCAAGGCGGCTCAGAGACGTCCGAATCCCGCAATAAAAATAGGCCTTCGAATTCTTTGAAAAAACAAAAAAGGCTAACCTCGGCAAGTAATCAAAAAGGCTTCGATAAAATCAGCCCTCGAAAAACCTTAAGAGGTATCAAATTATCTTAACACAAATGTACTAAGGCATAAAAATCAAAGGGGTTTCAATCGACATCGAACCCTCAAAAAACCCAATGGGAAAAGAATACATGTTAAGGCATAAAGAAATTTCTTACTAAATCTTCTAAGCTAAAAAAGGGAAAAATAGCCAAATTTTAGAGGCCATATCGGCCCAATCTAAAGAGCCTAAGGGACAATACTCTTAGAGTTCGAGATTTTGTTCTCACTCAATTCGGACCTAAGGGTTCCACTATTCCGAGCTCAAATAAAACTAACTTGAATATAGCTCGAGAATTCATCATTATTTGATACAAAACCTTAAGGGGTCTGTTACTTTGAGTTCGAAACTTACTCGAACTCGGCTATAAAAACAGTGCAATTATAGCTTCGATCAAGTCATCCGAAATCAAAATACCGAACATACTGTTGAGCTCGGGGACTCACCCTCGTTTAACTAAAAACCTAAGGGTTTGATCTACTCTGAGTTCAAGTTATTGCCCACTCGATTATAAAGGCTACAACATCCCGATTGCAACAAAGTTTTCACAAGGCAAAGGCAAAACAGAATTTATCATAAATCAGTAATCGGAGACGAAACGGAAAGAAAAGGAATCTTTCATATATGCAAAGTATTTACAAAGACCACACAAGGTCTTACATAGAAAAAAAAAAAGGAAAATCCTAAGTGCCTAGTCCACCTCGGGAGCTTCATCTTCATCTCCTCCACTCTCGGATCCACTCGCAGAGTCTTCATCATCGGAAAGCAAAACTCCGGCCTCGTCCTCCAAATCCTTCATACTCTCGATATCAGCCGTGAGGTCGAAGCCGTGAGCATGTACCTCCTCAAGAGTCTCTCTTCGAGACTGGCGCCTAGCATGCTCGGCAACACGGGACAATCTAACCTCAACAGCGTCAGAAATTTCCTTTGCCCAAGTGTTAACGGCTTCAGCATCGGCTCGGTAGGAGGCCGCGAGTGCCTCTGCCTCGGATGTGGCCCTTGCAAGCTCAGCAGCCAATCGAGTCTCGAGCTCTTCAACCTTCTGGGCTCGGGCCAAGTTCTCCCCCTTCACACTTTGGAGTTGACGCTCAACCGAAGACTGTTGGGCCCGAACCGTATCTTTCTCCGAGGCGATACGGTCCATGCTATGCTTCCACCCCAAAGTCTCTGCCTCTTTCATCTTGGCCTCTTCACGAAGCTGCTCAATCAATTCGGCCTTCTGCTGAACCTGCAGGATCAAAGTGTTAGTCGCCAATATCAAGTTAATACATAACAAGCTCCCAAAAATTTACATTACCCGTTCAAGGAGCTCGGTCTGATCTTGATGAGCTCTTGTCAGCTCGGCTCGAATGCTCATGATCCCCTATTCTTTTTTCATATAGAGGAGTTTGAGGGCGTCTCTCCCCTCCATAAGCTTTTTGAGATCAACCTCACATCGGGTTAGCTCAGCCCGGTATTTAGAGGACGCTTCTCGATGGAGCGTCGTAGCCTACGCAGAAAGAAAAAAAATCAGACTTAGAGAAATAAGAACAAACGCAAACATGGTAACATCATCAACCACAAGTAAAACTCACTTGGTTCAGAAGCCACTGAGCCACATCAAAAATAAGTGATGCGTCCAGGTCGAAAACATCATCGACCCCCGAGAAACAGCTGCGAAATATATCATCCCCTTCGGGGGCCGTCCCCACATCGGGTGTCCCCATGGACCGGGCATCCCGAAACTGCTCCTCAGAGAACGTGGGGCCGGGCAGCGAATCATCAATGTTAATTGCCTCACACTTGGGGCATTCTCTTCTCTTTGAAGGGACTCAGAACTAGACCTTAGAGCACACCCACCGGTTAATCATCAATGCAGGAGGCATCCTCGACACCCGATGACTCGAGGACTTTGCTCGGACCTTCCTTCGAGATCACCTCGGTCTGCGGCTGAACCTCCTCGACCGTCACCGGTTTAGCAGTTCTTGAAACTTCGATGCCCCCTCTTCCGAGCCACCAGCAGACATTCGACATCTTCTCCCTCCTCATCTTCATCTCGTAGCGTTTGGACTACATCGGCAGGCAGAACGGCGAGATCAGTCTTCGACTTTCGAGCCCTGCTTTTCTTGGGCTTTGGGGTATCTAGTGGCGAGGCCTTTCTCCTTTTCTTGTCTTTGGTCGGCTTCGGGACCTCCTCTTCCCCGAGGGGAGGCGGCCTCATAACGACATTATCTCCAAGACGTGTATGAGAAGAAATCAAGTTAAAAAGAAGTATTTCACAAGAAAGCATCAAACACGGATAGGGAAACTTACCATGATTTCTGGACTCCCATCGACCCTTGGCCAAATCATGCCACGAGCGCTCAGCATACGAAGAGGTTGAAACCAGTTATCGAACCCAACCTGCAAGGTCCAGGACTACACCAGGAACCCAGGGGGAAGCTGCACCATAAAGAAAAATATAGATGAGAAGAGGTAAAGGAAACATAACAAGTAATCAAACGTTATCGGTGAAGTTCTACTTATGCTTCATATTCCATTCTTCGGGGAATGACATCTTCTCGGCAGGGATTAAATCGGAGGTTCTGACTCGGACAAACCGGCACATCCATCCTCGGTCCTTATCTTCGTCTATGCTCGAGAATAGCACCTTCGTGTCCCGGCGCTGAAGCCTTATCAGTCCTCCCCGATTAAGACGGGGGTTGTATAGCCTAATGAGATGATCGAGGGTGAAAGACATCCCCTCGATCTTGCTCGAGAAAAATCTGAGCAAAATGACAATGCGCCAAAAAGAGGGGTGGATCTGGCCTAGGGTTACCTAGTATTGGCCGCAGAAGTCGATTATGACAGGATCGACGGAACCCAGTATGAAAGGGTAAGTATACACACTTAAGAACCCTTTTACATGAGTGGTGATGTCCTCTTCGGGGGTAGGAATCACCACCTCTTTATTCTCCCAGTGGAAATCCTTTTTCACCTGCTCGAGACCAACTTCGAATATCAAACAGATGTATTTAGACATGGGCTTGCATCGGCCAGGAACCGAAGAGGGTTTTTCGACTTTAAAGTCGGAAGTAAGTTCACATGGCCCGGGGATGCACTTTTCGATACGTGGCTACCGGTGTTTCGTCACCGGCCGGCCGCAATGAGGAGGCCTTTTCATCTTGAGGAACGGTCTTTGATATTTTTGCCATTGCTATATGAGGTTTAAGAAGGAAAAGGCGGAATTTGCGTTTTAATAAGAGATTGAAAAACAAAAATCGACAAAGTTGATGGACTTGAAGAGAATATAAGAGCTTTTGAAGATTAGAAGAAGTTTGAAAGTAAAGTTTGAAAAGATTATGAAGGTTGTCTATTTATAATAGCCACTTTGATGGTTTCAAAGCACTGGTGGACGACCATCAACTGGCATTAATTAATGACCTTGGGAACTGCGCAGACGCGACGCTTCAATCGCTTATGTCGCTTACGTCACGATGTTGGCGTCATAATTGATCGAGGTGTTAAATCGAAGTCTCAAATTCGTTTCTTCTCTTTACAATCCTAAAAATGAGGGGACTATTTGTATACGGTTGAAATCGGGCATACCCGATTTTGTTGGCAGGGGAGTTGTCTCGAGAGTAACCTCATAATAGATCGGGCTCGAGCTTAAAGATAGAAACATCACACATGAGAGATCGAAGTGTTCATTGAGATCGAGGCCGGCAACAATCGAGATCAAACATGACTGACTTCGAGTAAGGCAATAACGGAATGTCGAGATATCAGTATCCGGTCGAAGATCCCGGTGAGAATCCCGAAATTATCAAACCAAAGGGGTTATTAGTGCCAATCATGGGATCTACTTCTGTTATTAGAGTTGTACTTTATTTAGGATTCCTCTATTATATAAAGAGGGATCTCATTCACTTGTAAAGACACAATGATTATTCATTGATAAGAATATACATATACGTTGCTTTCTTTGTTTTACTTACTGTTCATCGTTGTTTGTTCCATCCTCCACTGTTCTTATTAACTAACTTCGAGACTATTTCGAATCGAGATCGAGGTATTGTTTGTGGACCGGTTTGATTTATTTTATTGTCCAATTTATCTATTTAATTCGTTGTTTATCAATTGGTATTGGTTTAAATCACATATCCTTAAAATCACAAATATAAGTTTAATTGTTACTCAATTTGTAAACAATATCCTTTCTATATTTCCATGCCCAAGTTTAATTTTCTTAAACAAAGAAAAGTTAGATAATAAGTAACAATGTAACATATTCAGATGCAACAAGTAATATAACGTGTCATTCCGTGATGAATACTGAACAGTACGACCTTTTGTGCTAAAGAAGCAAATTAAAGTTTTCTTGGACACATGTTGATTGCTAATAGAAATAATAGTAATAAGTACATCTCTAGAAAGCTCTTGGATAAAAAGCTCGAGGAAAATCTAAGTGGGACTTTGCGAGGATCTCCGGATAGAATAAATAAATTAACTGAGATATACTGAAAAATAATTATTTAAAAAGTATGTTCATCCCCTATTTCCTAAATATGAAGAATTATACTGCTCACCATCCTCCTAGGAATGCAGCCAAATTACTGACATCACTTGTCAGATCACTTGAAACCTTGCACCAGATGTTTAAACAATTTCCCCCTATTCAAAACTTTACTTCCCTTCAAAGCAAACATCTCTAGTTTTTCTCCGTAGATGTGGGATTTCCATATAAGTAGGGACTCGCTTTAGTTATATTTGAAGGATTTAAGTTATAGTATATGATAGTGTTAACAGATCTTTGATATTATTAACGAGATTTAACATTTTAGATTATGTCACTTATCTTTTTTATCAAGTTATTAATTATTTGATGTTTGTGTAAATTATCTTATAAGCATTGTGATTGTGTAAATATTTTTACATCATTAATACATTAAATCCAGATTCATACTTACTCCGTCTCATATTATGTGTCGTTTTTCTCTTTTACACGTCCCTTAAAAAATATTAATTAGGAAATAGATTGGACTATTCTGTCCTTATTTATGTCATAAAATATGATCTCTCTTCATTAAATATTTATTCTATTTATGTGTTATCTCAATCTTCAATAACAATTATTACTAAGGGTAAAAAAGGAAAAAAATAATCAATTTTTTCTTGAACTTATAAAATAATAAATTATTTGAGCTAACTATTTTTAGTAACTACGATTGTTAATATGAGACGGAGAGAGTATTTGATAAGAATATAATTAGACTTGTCATGAGCAGTGTAACTGAAATAAAATAAATAACTCTTTCACTTTGCTTTGTAAGAAGTGCATTAATGCTCTCCTTAATTATTGATGGATAGCCCAAAACAGCACGGTATGGAGGAGAGTCCAGAAAGGGACTATCAACCTAAACAAAATTCATGGCTTGTGACAAGTGTCCTCTCATTTGACATTCAATGAGTGTGTCCAAACCCAACTACTAGCTAGCTAAGTGAGTGGCCATACCTCCTAATCTTTCATTATGCTGATCTTCATAAATGGTCCTATTATGCTATGAATTATGATCCTCCAAACTCCTCTTCACCCCACATGTACATTTAAATATACTTTCTGTGATGGATTGTTCGGTAAAACTTCAAAAATCATCTTATTTTAAAATATGTTTCTCAAAAGTATTTTTGGTGAGAAGCCGTTTGTGTTTGGCTAATTAATTTAAAAAATACTTCTGAGCAGCAATTAATGTTTGATCAAGCTTTTAAAATGTGCTTCTAAGTGTATATTTCTCAAAAGTATTTTTCAAAAAAGTGCTTTTGGGGGAGAAACTATTTTTTTTCTGCTTTTGCTTCTCCTCAAAAATATTTTTTTTCTTTTAAAAATTTAACTAAACACTTGGTTCGGAGAAGTTTGGCCAAACAAGCTATAAATATGATAGTTCTCAAGTTGCTATATCTCTTGAAAATTGCAACTCTTCAAATCCTTGTTTACTTGCCGTTTTAAGCTACATTTTGGAGGTTAAAGAAAAACATACATACACGAAAATGTCATACAAACTCAAAAGGTCAATGCAATGAAAAAGTAGGTTTAGGAACCAAATTACAAACTTATAGTCCGTCATTTTTCGTGGTATAACTGACAACATTATTTAGGCAGGTACGTGGACGTGGGAACAGTGAAAGAACATGGCACTCGTGCACAACAACCTTGTATCTTCATGAGCTGTCTTAACCATCACAATATCCAACTATATCTTCTAACCACCATATGCAGTACTTATTGATATCTCTAGATCTCACTCTCTCTCTAAATTCAATCTTTCTATATGCTTTAATATCCAATGCCAAAGTTCCTCCAATCCAGACACTTTTGGGAGCCCACCCCGTTACTCTATGTCAACCGACTTTTCTGGATGAATGAACCTTTGTTAAGCCCGAGTTGGCGGTGGTCTAGATGCTTGAGAAAGGTGATAAAATATAAACTTAAAAACTCTTAAGTTTGTACTACATAAATCCATTAAATAATAAAATAAACTAAAGAGAGATATGCCCTATCCCAATCATTATTAAAGTATGACTGAGATAGTATGAAAGTGGTACTCTTGTTTGTTGGTTGAAGCCTTGACAGATAGAACCATTACAAAAGAAATTAAAAAAACCACATTGGCTTCACATGTACATCACATTGACACAATAGTACAAATTAACTATGCATTTCTCCTACCTTTTGTCTGCTTCCAAATAGTTTTTGCATATAAAAAGAAGCTAAGGAATGTTCATGAACATAACACAATTTGAAAAATGAACCTCTCAACAATTCGAACAATGGCTGCTCTTTCCCCTAGGTCTCACTCTCATAGTCCTTATCGTAACCGTTGTGTTAGCTTTCCTGCTAGATCACATCCTAGCACTATCAAGATTGAGCAAGTTCTTAACAAGATTAAAACTTGGGAATCATCTTCTCCTTTATCTCCAAAAGCAGCAGAAAAAACACACAATGCTTTATCTGGCCTTGTGGAATTATACGAGTGCATAGAGGAACTCCTTGCGCTGCCAATGACTCAGAGGGCACTTCTTCAGTATCAAGATGACAATTTTGTGAAGGAATTACTGGAAAGATCTGTTAGATTCATAGATATTTGCAGCAACACAAGGGATACTGTTATGTGTTTGAAGGAAAGCATAAGAGAACTTCAATCTGCGCTTAGGAGAAGCAAAGCAGGGGATGATTTTTTTACCATTGAGGGCAGTATTACTGCTTATATTTCTTCAAGAAAAAACACTCAGAAGGAAATTGAAAAGTCTCTTACTAAGTTGAAACAGATAGATAATACCCCATCAGCCACAAACACAGAATCTCAGCTTTCTGCCATAATAAGGGTCCTTGAAGATGCGAGTTTCACAACCATTTCTACCTTTCAATCATTGCTAATGTTTCTTTCTGTTCCAGCGTCGAAACCAAAGTCCAATAAATGGTCATTGGTTTCAAAGATTGTGCACAAAGGGGTGTTAGGCAGTGAAGGGCAGAGGGAAAAACTGACTGAGCTGGAGAAAGTTGACACTGCACTGAACAACTTGTTGGACCATGCTTCTGGTTCTGGGCATGAAGAGGAAGTGGAAAGTTTTGAATTTGCACAAAGAAATCTGGAGAATTTGGAGGGTAGCATTGAGGATCTTGAAAATGGATTGGAGATGTTGTTTAGGCTTTTGATTCGCACAAGGGTGTCTCTGCTCAACATACTTTCTCTCAGTAGATAAAAAGATAGTGGCAAAAAGTCTCATGCATCGCAGTTCAAGTTTTTTTAATGATTGAAGCTGTGATATAGAGTCACTTCTAGTCATTGAGTCCTGTAAATGAGCATATATTGTATATAGTAGTAGCAGCTAAGGGAAAGAGGATTAGGAAACATGGACTAAAGTTTTTCAATTTCCTAATCTTTTCTCTTCTTCTCATGTCGTATCTCTGTCTGCTTTTTCTGTTTTTCCAATTTCTTCAGATTGGCGCCAAAATTTTGTAGAGGTACTAATTCTGGCCAAGATTAGTGATTATTTGGAATTATATGGATTTAATTCAAATATGTCCAAGTTTGTGTGCAAGTAACAAGTAGCTGTAAATGGGCTGATATGGTATGGGTAAGCCCATTCAGTACTTCAGTCCATCAGAGGAATTTAGTCCCTTGTGTATGTCCATTCTGTACTGGGATTTATTCAATCAATCCATTAATGGATCTATAGTACCTTCTTGTGTATGAAACATTCTGAAAATTATTGTGAGATGGATCATGGATATTATAGTCGTCTGCAGGTTTTGTGACTCACATTCATCTGCCGTACGTGCCTCAATTACGTAGAAGAAAACTTATTTCTTTTTACAGGTTTATCAATATGTATGCTCACTATAATACTAACAAAATGCTAAGTTGTCTATAGAACGTAGGAAGTCAGTGAATCTTCTAACTCGAATGTGATGCTATCTACAACTCTCGACACAAACAAGAGTGTTTCATTCAATAAAAAAAAAAATCATCTCCTTTCCTTCTGATCGCTAAAGAAAGTGACTCGTGGGAGTGAACATTTTTTATTGAGATTTTAAGTAGTTAGTAATCAGATGCAGTTTGTAATCAGATTAAAGTATTTGTTACTCGTAATTTATTTTTGCTGCATCTTATCGCATAGTTCGAGTACGGAGGAAATTGATAAGCAGCGTAACTAAATTTCTGGACCAAATTTGGAAATTATATCATGGAAGAGAAAAGAAAATGATGTGGTAAAATATTACCAAGCGGATGTCCATGCAAATTCCAATGCACAAGTAAATGGGTTATCATGATCGGTCATAATGCATTATCAAAAATTATATTACCTCATTCTTGTTTGACTCAAAATTTATATCTGGGTTTAAACAATTAGATTTAATAAAATAGAGTCAATCTTAGCCAATATTAATATCCAAAAAATATATTAACCGATTTTGCAATAAGATAATACGTATATTATGATAGCACTAGCAATAATTCAATGACCTAAAAAGGAAGAAGATATCATTAAATAACAATGAATGTCATTTAAGTAAATAAGAACACGTGAATCACCCGAAAGGGTGATGTTTGTGGATATTTTTTCTGATAATGATGAATGATTGATGAGCCTTTGAATATTCTGATCGTTCTTGGATCGTGGGAAAAAGTTACACAAGAATCTCAAGAAAAAGGTATTTTATATGTGTGCAATAAAGCAAGATTCTACACAGAATGTCAATGTATTTTCTTACAAATAAATATGACATGTCCCGTATAATTATGTCTCTTTCTATTTATAAGGAAACATATGCCAAAAAACCCTAATAGTATAAATATAGAGAATATCCACTGGAATATTCTCTTTTAGAGTATTGTCCTAAAACTAGCCATTATTATTCTGTTTAAGATGAGTGCTCGTCCTCGACCTTGATCTACATTGACTCCTCGACCTCGCCGTCCATCTCCTGTGAGATTACTTCGACCTTGAACATGTCTTTTGTCTAAGTCATTCTATGACACGTGGCAGCCCTTGAAGGCTCTCTTAGTGCAGATATGGCCTGAACTTCAACTAAGATAATTTTTAGCACATACAGTTAGTCCCTCCGCTTGTTGAGGTCGCTCTCGCGGGTGAGTTCAATGAGCTGATGATATCGTTCGCGGTCGAGCTTGTTGAACAAATAACGTAGGTCGTAGTCGTCGTGGCGAGTCGGCAACATGGCTCTCTGTGGGCCGCGTATTTCAAATCCCTTAAATTTTCCAGGTTATTTGTTGGAGTTGTCTGGTCCACGAAAGGGGGTGACATCATGCTTCATGATGATGATGCTTGTTCCCGACTCACTACGTCGATTTGTGCGTGACCTTTGATTGGATCTGCCATTTCGATTCTGCTGCCAATTATAATGAGCTGTTTCGGGTTTGGTTCCCATTAAGACAAAACGTTTCGGATTTGGTGCCTCAATTTCTATAAATAGGGATTGTCAAACCCGAATTTGAAATTTTTACCTTCCCAAACTTTTGAGATTTCAAACTCTCTCTAAACCCCTCTTCTCTGTATCTTTGCTTACTTCCGTATCTCAAAATTCCTTCCCAGTTTCCTTCTTTACTTTGTTATAAATATGTCAAACCTATAATCTGATCTGGTGAAAGGAGTTATGTCGCTCCCTTGGAGGTTGTGTTTCCTACTCACGAGGAGAATGTTGTTGCCATTGCGGAGGATGAAGCCTTCCCGTCGGTGGAGGAGATACTTACCCGCAACCTGAAGCCATGTCTAATCTACACCGATCACCGGACACAACACATGGTAACTTCCTATTGACGATGGCATCCAAATAGTTGGCTGAATTTAAAGCCAAGTTCGGCCTCCCCACCCGCCGAAGAAGACGAAGTGCATGTTCACCGCCCAGGGTACTGCGCTTTATACACTTACCCCTTCCTTATCAGATATACGTTCCCTCTTTTCCCGCTCGTGGAGGAGTTTTGTCACCCTTACGGCATTTGTCCCGCTCAGCTCGTACTGTACGTCTATAAGGTCATCAAGATGTTGACCATATTTGCTGAGCTTGTCGGGGTCGAACTAACGATGTGGCATCTGGTGCACCTGTTCGCCCCTAGCTTATATAGGGGAACGATGTTAAATCTTCGCCACCGTGGAGGCAAATGCTTGGTGGTGAAGATGGATGACAATGACAGCCACCAATTCTGGCTAGATTTCTTTTATGTTAGAATTGAGTATGTCGTGGCCAACGTCGATGGCTTCACTGAGGCTTGGAACTATACACGTAAGTGTACAGTTTTTTCCCTTTGCGTCTTTTATATTTCTTCGCTTGTTTCGAGCTAGTTGCGTGATTTTCCTTCTTTGCAACCAACAACTAATCTCTTTCCCTAGTCTTGCGCATTGCCGATTGGGTCGAGCAAATTCTCCCTAATGTCATAGGGATCCGCGACTAGCCGAGCTTTTTTAAGAGGTTCAAACCGGATCTCCCCTCAACAAGTAAATTCTCTTTCCTAACCGTGGTTGTTGCACATTTTGTCGTATGTCGGCTCGCTTTACTAACTTTTATGTCTCTTTCTTTCCCATGTAGGGGGTCTTCTCGAAGGAGTCGGGTACATATGCCTCCTTTTCGAAAAAGGGCTGCTATGCCTTCAGTTTCTGCCCTCGTCGTGGCTGTTGGGCCTACTATGCCTGCCCCCATATTGCTGCGGCTTTTGGTTCTGCCTTCATCCCGATTATTGCTCTTGCTCTTCAACTCTTCTTACTGGTTGACGAGCATGATGACGTCTCTCCCGGTGATGGGGATCTAAGACCTCGTAAGAAGAGAGTCGTAGGCACTTGGGGAAAGTGATGATAGACATTGACTCAGCGGAGGGCAACTTCGTTCTTCGAGAGACGGTCGTAATAAAGTACTGGGGCGGACTCCGAGGCCCCACAATTGGAAGAGGCAAATTAAGACGTGTTGGTGCATCCTGAGGGGGAAATAATCGAGGAGGGTGCGCTTGATGATGGCCCCGCTCTTTCGAGGTAAGAGGAGGCTTCGTCCTCCAGAGATGCAATAGATGTCTCCTCGTCAGCCGATGATAGAGGGAAAGCCGACGCTGAGAAGGAACGCCGGATCTGATTCTGATATGGACCTAGATGAGCTGAGAATGATTGACAAGGGACTCACCCAACTCGATGTGAGGATGGAAGGGGGGATCTAGCACCATTACGATCTCTATGAAGGTGAAAGACAAATATATAGCATCTCATGGAAAGTACCCGGAGCTCCGAGCTCAGTTTCGTGAAAGAGGCGACGTGCTGGGCTTAAGAGAAGATTTGAAAAAAAAAAGATGAAGAGCTGATGGCGGTCGTGGAGAGATTCAACGTTCTTGAGGGAATGTTAAGGGCCAAGGAGGAGGGCTGAAACTAAGCAAGGGTGTGGAAGCCTAATGTAGCGACCTTCGAGCTCAAGTAATCCAGCTACAAGGCTAGTTAGACGAGTGCCAATTTCAACTGGAGGCTCTCAAGGGCGAGATTGCCGAGAAGTAGGAGGAGCTAGAGCAAGCGGAGTCTTCTCGGTCAGAGGCTCGGAGGAGAATGGAGTTCCTTGAGTTGGCCAATTGAACCCTTGGTTCCAAGTGGGAGAACGACTTGTCAACGGCGAGGGCCAAGGAGGACCGACTTGAGGAGAGGATGGGGGAGATGGACAAGAAAACCTCTGATCTTTATGATCGAGTTAGCGCTTTGGAGGCCGGGAAGGACCAACTGTTTGTGCGACCTTCTTCGTCTAATGCTTCTGACTCCCCAACATCCCTCGGAAGCTATACGAAGAGTGGATCCATGTCGATGCATGACAGATGTGTTCCTTGACTTGCATGAAACGGGCTCTATTTTTTAGGCGGCCCTTAAGGATTCTTGGGCTAAGTCTCATGAAGCTCGACTTGCTTGTGGCTATGATCCTGCTATGCCTCAGCCTGGTGAGGAGGATGTGGATGAGGGCATAGATCGACTTGATGAGGATGCCTATTATGATTCTGTTTACCCTTTGGGCGAGGATGGAGAGGATGTTGGGGGCCAAGACGGTGATGGTATCGGTGGTCATGGTGGTGATGCCATTGAAGACCAAGCTAGCGAGGGCGCTGAAGGTCGTTCTAGTGATGACCAGTAGTTTTCTTTTTAAATTTTTGTGTACTTTTGCCGGCGTCTTTAAGAGTCTTTGTAAGAAAAATTAAGTGTGAAATATCAAAGTTGTTCCTTGCAACTTCTTCCATTCTCGTGGTTTGTTTCTATACTTGTATATTTTTTGCTACTGTTGTTTGCTTATTTTGCTTTTTGTCCTTCTCATTGTTATTGTCTTTTGGCTGGCCGTGACCTTGGAGCTGAATATCCATGGGTCATATCAGCCCTTTGTTTATATAGGTCGAGTGTGTTTCTTCGTTGAGATTTGGCCGAGGGTCGATGGGTGTTGTTTGAACTTGTTCGATCTTGACCTTTTGTTAAGTAGTGGCTGAGGGACGATATGCCTTTTTTGAACCTGGTTGAACTTGACCTTTTGTTAAATCGTGGTCGAGGGCCGGTAGGTATTTGTTCGAACTTGCTCGAACTTAACCTTCCGTTAAATCACGGCCGAGGGCTGGTAGGTGTTTGTTTGAAGTTGGTCGAACCTAACCTATTATTAGATCGTGGTAGAGGGCCAGTAGGTGTTCGTTCGAGCTTGGTCGAACTTAACCTTTCATTAAATCGCGGTCGAGGGTCGGTAGGTGTCTGTTCGAGCTTGGTCGAACATAACCTTTTGTTAAATCGCGGCCAATGGCCGGTGGGCGTTTGTTCGAACTTGGGCGAACTTAAGCTTTTATTAAATTGTGATCGAGGGCTGGTAGGTTTTTGTTCGAACTTGGTCAAACTTAACCTTTCGTTAAATGACGACTGAGGGCCGGTAGGTGTTTGTTTGAGCTTGGTCGAACATAACCATCCGTTAAATCACGACCGAAGGCCGGTGGATGTTTGTTTGAACTTGATCGAACTTAACCTTTTGTTAAATTGCGGTCGAGTGTCGGTAGGTATTTGTTCGAGCTTGGTCAAACATAACCTTTTGTTGAAGAAGTCCCAATAAATGTGAGTTTCTATTACTTTGAAGTTGTTTCTCTGATTACATAATTGGAGAAAGTTACAAACTTTGGGCATTGGCTAGCGTTCTGTCCCGGTATATCTAGTTCCTTTATTGTTCGACTTGGAGAATCTTGAGGAGTCGGGCAGTGAAAGAGAAATCAGTCCGTTCTTCGTATATTTCGACTCAAAGTGTCCCTCTCGTCGCCTCTTTAAAAACCTCCTTGAGAAAACCCTAATGGGGCAAAACTCAAGCGAGGGAAAAAAGAGTATGACTTGGGGGCACTTCTCATTTTTTAGAAGTTCAAGTATTTGAGGTGGCTGATATTCCTATTGTTTTGTAACTGTTTCCCTTCCATTGTCTCTAGTTGGAACGAACCCTTGTATGCTTTGCCTACAATTTTATACGGGCCATCTAGTTGGTTCCCAATTTGCCTTATCATGGATCTCTTCTTGCTTGGGTTTTGGCTTTGAGTAAGTATTCCCCGACTTTGAGCGGACGGACCTTTGCCTTATTGTTGTAGTAACATTCCACCTGCTATTTTTGGGCGACCATCCTTACGACGTCATATCTTTTCGTTCGTCGATCTCATCAAAATCTTTTCTTCTACTCTTACTATTGTTGGTGCTACTTTCATGGGGGTACCTTAGGTTGCGCTTTCCGACCACGGCTGGTATAACTACTTCTCTTCATTAGACATGAGAATAGGGTATCTCTCATGTGCTCGTCTTCGGGGTGGTTCTGTATGCCCATAATACTTCTGGGAGTATTTTCGGCCACAGCCCCTTGGCTTCTTCAAGCTTTTTATTCATGATGTTTAATATGGACTTGTTGGAGGATTCTGCCTGCCTGTTGCCCTCTGGGTGATAAGGAGTTGAAAGTATCCTCTTAATGTGCTATTTCTCAAAACATTCAGCAATTTTCTTTTCCGTGAACTGGGGTCTGTTGTCGCAGCTGATCTCCTTGGGTAAGCCGAATCGGCAGATGATATCTTTCTATATGAACGTGATTACCTCTTGTTCGTGCACTTGGCAAACGCTCCTGGTTCCACCCATTTACTAAGGAGGGGACCCACAGCATCCATTCCCCACTTGATAAATGACCATGGAGAGGTGACCGAATGAAGGTGTTCTCCCATTTGGTGGATTATTGGAGCGTATTTCTGATATTGTTCACATTTCTTCACGAATTCTGAGGCATCTTTTTTCATGGTAGGCCAGTAGTACCATGCCCATATGAGGCACCTAATGAGTGCTTGATTACCAGAATGAGCACCACAATGGCCTTCATGGACTTCTTCGAGAATGCGCTGGATTTAGTTTAGACCCAAACACTTCGCCTGAGGGCCGCCATATGTTCTCTTGTACAAGTTGTTATGAAGGAGGTTATATCTGGTTGTTTGCATTCTTAGTTTTTTAGCTTTCTTTTTGTCCTTTGGGAGGGTGTCGTCTTGTAAGTAGGTAATAATACAATTACGCCAGTCCCAAGTTAAACTTACAAATCTTACCTCGATTTGGTCTAGTGGCGAGTTGAAGAGGTGGACTACACTTTTACCTCCGGTCGTGATGCTTTTGGTAGATGCGGCCAATTTGGCGAGGCCGTCTGCTTTGATATTCTGGGCTCGTGGAATCTGGTCGAGCTGGCATTTATCAAAATTGGGCAGCAACTTACATATCTCAGCTTGATATTTTTGCAATCTTTGCTCTTTGATTTGGAAAGTCCCTGTAACTTGGTTGACCACGAGTTGAGAATCACATCGGAGTTTCATCCGTTTTGCCCCATATTTGAGTGATATCCTTAGCCCTGCAATTACGACCTCATACTCGGCCTCGTTGTTAATCATATCTGGGCATATTATGGATTGGCGAATTACTTCGCCGGTAGGGACCTTGAGTACGTGTCCCAGTCCAGACCCAGAAGAGTTGGATGCACCGTCGGTGTACAGGATCCAGTGGTCTTGTGTTTGAAGAGAAGCTTGAGAGGCTTCCTTCTCATCCTCGGGCATTACTTTTGCACTAAAGTATGCGACGAAGTCGGTGAGCACCTGCGGCTTTATCGATGTTCGAGGCTGGTATGTGATACCGTGCTCACTTAGCTCAATGGCCCATTTAGCCAGCCTCCCTGATATCTCGGGTTTGTGTAAAATGCTTCTTAAAGGAGAAGTGGTAATGACCGAGATAGGGTAGCACTGGAAATAGGGTCTAAGTTTTCGTGAAGCTACGACCTATGCCAGGGCTAATTTCTCGAGGTGTGGGTACCTCATCTCGGCTTCGACAAGTGTTTTACTAATGTAATAAATGGGAGATTGCGTACCTTTATTTTTTCGAACCAGAACCGTGCTTATTGGTATTTCAAAGACGGTGAGGTAGGGGAGGAGGTGTTCTCTAGGTTCAAGCTTCGAGAGTAGAGGCGGTGATGACAGATACGCCTTCAGTTCTTGCAGAGCTCGTACACAATCGGGCGTCCACTCGGGGCTGTTATCCTTTTTGAGTACGCTGAAAAATATATGGCACCTATCAGACGACCGCGAGATAAATCTCGATAGGGTGGTGATGCAACCAATCAACCTTTGGATTTGCTTCTTAGTAGTCAATTGTTCAGGTATCCCGTCAATAGTCTTGATTTGATCTGGGTTGACTTCAATCCCTCGTTGTGACACTAAGAAAACCAAAAATATTCCCGAGGCTATGCCAAATGCATATTTCTCTGGGTTTATTTTCATCTCGTACTGTCTTAGTATGTCAAAAACTTCCTTCAAGTGGTTGATATGGTCTTCTGTCTTCACGGATTTGACCAGCATGTCGTCGATATATACTTCCATGGTCTTGGTGAGTTGATCTTTGAACATTCTTGCGACCAATCTCTGATAGGTGGCCCCTGCGTTTTTTAACCCAAACGGCATGACCCAGTAGCAATATATTTCTCTGTGGGTGATGAAAGTGATTTTCTCCTGGTCCTCCTCTTTTATGAGTATCTGGTTATAACCTGAGTATGCATCCAAGAAACTCACCAGCTCGTGCCAGGCTGTTGCATCGATGAGTTGGTCGATATATGGCAACGAGAAAGAATCTTTCGGGCATGCTTTGTTTATGAGACTAGGACAATGTATATAAATTCGGAAGTATGAACTTCTTATTATGCTTCGTTATCAAACACATGTAGTTACGGGATCATGCCAAAATGAAGAAAGGTTTAGCCTTAACATACCTTTGCAATCTTCTCTCTAATCGTCAACCAAGCTCAATATGATCTTTTTATGTCTACAATGAGTAACACGACTTCGTCGTTATCATATAAGCATTGTAACTCTCATATTTCAAAACCAGTATTCTACAAAAAACTGACAGCACCTCCCCTATTTTTACTACATCCCATAAGTTACTAAAAGTTACCAAACAGCCCAAACAACAACAATATAATTCATAATAAACTCTCTTATTACTTCAACAACCATTTTGAGCGGTAAGCTCGATTTACAATTAACAAAATATAATTTAATCCAATTCCTTTTCCATGAATCTGCCTAAAACTTGTATAACATCATACTTATGCTTCCCATATCATTTTCATCCCAAAACATCATAAGAATAATCTTAAAAAATAGTCCACACGCCTAGCACCTTAATATTTATCGTCAACCTCTTGTTTTTTATGTTATCTTCTTCAATCCACTTAATTAGCACATAGATAAGCTTAACAACAGCAGCCATAACATAATCAAACTATTTATAACAATTTCCAGCCACAACCAACCATATATATGGCCTCAACACAGCCCACAAAAAAAGATAACGATTCCTTATGCCATGTCAATTACTATCTTGAAGAATTTAACTCAAACAACACATGATTAAACTTAAGAACAACCAAGAAAGTGATTTACATACCTAAGGCAGTAGATACAACTTGAAATTTCAGCCATAACAACATATATATATATATATATATATATATATATATATATATATATATATATATATATATATATATATATATAGAGAGAGAGAGAGAGAGAGAGAGAGAGCCTTAAAACAACCCAACAAAAGATAACAACAACTCTTCCCCTTTCTAGTGTTATCTTGTAATCTTCATCGAATAACTTAACCAACACATAGATAAGATTAATCCCAAGAAATAGTGTGTTATAAATACCTTAAAGAATCTAGAAAAACTTGAACCAAAGCTTCCCTTATCTTACAACTACCCTTAATCACATCACGACACCATAGAGACTCTCTTCTTCACTTAGGCTAACTTTTAATATTTGATTATGGTGTATTCCTTTGGAATTTGTTTGGAGACTTTGGGGAGCTGTTTAGGAGAGTTTGGAGAGTGTGAGTCTGGAAGGAGAACGAAAAATGAGCAAATCTCATCCCAAAAACGAGATAAGAATAAGTGAAGATTAGGCCCCGGCCAAGTGGGTCCCATATGGGCCTCCTGCAGTCTCGCGAAAACGTAAATATCTCTCTACAACGATGTCGTATTGATGAACGGTTTAAAACATTAGAAACTAGACACATGGGGCTTTAATTCAATATAAATTTATACCTGTAACTCTCAATATATTTGGAGAAAACTGCCTCGCAATCTGGCCTATAAACCTGCCAGTTTCTCCGAAGTGTGGCGACGTGACTTGGCGACGCTATTTTAAAAATCTATATTTCTTTACTCCGATATCGTATGAATAAATGGTTTAGACCTTTGGAAACTACATTCATATACCTTCATTGTGATGTGATATATGTCCCAAAACGATATCATAAAACTTATGAATTAATTTCTCAAAACGGCTCGTTACAAGGCAAATCTTAACTCGATTTTTTCGCAACTTAAATCCGATTTTCCCAAACTTTATTTTCCATATCCAAACATCATATATAGTCATATCATGACTTTAAACATATTTAAATAATGATTAAAAAGTCTCATATTCATCTTAACTTACTTAAGACTTCGGTAAACCTTTCTTATCCTTGTAGAAGGATTTCGTCCTTTTTGAGCTTACTTTAGATAATCCTATAATGACAGTGACGTCTGAAGTATGGGGTGTAACAACATGTCCCCTTAGCAATATTTTCTCCCGAATGATAACTCTTAAAGGCTTGCGAAAATGGAACGTAACATCAGTAAATCACTTTATATACTTTCAAAATCAATTGACTTACGATATACTTTCACGTACAAAAATATGGGTTGCAATATTAGTGTGATGTAGTGTGGCACTATCTTATCCTTGAGTCTCATCTAGGCGAGGACTCGGGGATGGATAATACACACTCTACTCTCAACATCTACCATGATACGTTTAACATCAATATCTAAAATTCGTAAGGCAATGACTAGAGCATTGTTATGAGAGAAAGTCAAACCGTCGACATCTGGCTCGTCGAAGATGATACTTTCTTCGAGTCCGTTATATCGTTCGTAGAGGATCGATATTTTGAGCTTGTGAGTGGCAATGAACTTGACGGTGTTGATGGAAGCATCGTCGCTTCCACCAATGATCATATTGATGGTGCGAGCTAATAAGGGCGACTTCGGTGGGCCTTAACGTTCTTGACCCCTGGCGAAGGTACTCCTTCCTTTGTTGCTCACCAGATCTTTGAGGTGCCCTTGTTGCAATATGTTCACTACATTTTGCCTAAATGCGATGCAATCTTCTATTTTGTGTTCGCGTTCCTGGTGGAACTCGCAGAGGGCGTCAAATTTCCTGGTACTCGTGTCAGACCTTATCTTTGGCGTCCACTTCACCTTAGTTCCAAGTTTCTCCAGGGCATAGATGATTTCTGTAGGCGAAACACAAAAATTGTGAGAAGATAACAATGATGGCATACCTCTCTTGTTCATGCGAGTCGTCGTCCTCGACCTAGACGGACCATCATCATAGCGAATAGGAGGAAGGACGGGTGCCTTGACATAAGGCTGAAGTCGTTTCCTATTTGGCCGTGAGATTGGATGATTCCTCCTCGCATTATCTATTCGTTCTTTCCTGGGCTCAGTTTGTACCGAGATTAGTCATCGAATTCACCCGTTGAGGTCGTCATCATCTGCTCGGACCTCGGTATAATATGTATTATGGATTTTGTCCCAAGTGGTTGGAGGATACGTCAATCGGATCAGTAGCTTTCTAGTTGCTCTTGATCCCTCTCTACTCATCCCATTCTGGAAGGCTGCGACCGCCATCCCCTTGGACACATTTGGTAAAGTCATTCTCACCCTGTTGAATTGGGAAAGGAAGTCCCTCAGCCCCTTTCCTAGGAATTTCTTGATGGCGAAAATGTTGTTCACTCTCGTTTCGGCTTTCTTGGCCCCGACATGTGCGGTCACGAACTTATTGGCCATATCTTCGAATGTTTCTATGGAGCAAGCTAGCAGTTGTGAATACCATATTAATGCTCCTTTAGTGAGGGTCTCACCGAATTTCTTCAGCAGAACGGAGGACACATGTTCCTTACTGAGGTCATTGCCCTTCACGGCGATGACATAATGGGTTATATGGTATTCAGGATTGGTTGTCCCATCATATATTCTGAGATACATTGGCATTTTGAAGGTTTTTGGTATTGCATGTGGAGCCACTTCCTCATTGTACGGTTGTTCTACGAACCTACCAGCGTGCCTCTTTGGCAATAACTTAGGGGTGTCCGGTATCTTGTCTACTCATTCGTGATGCTCCTTCATTTGTTCTTTGAGCTCTTTGTTCTCATTCTCCATTTCTTCCATTCTTTTTAAAATAGCAGCGAGGGCACCGTCACTTGCACTGTCAGTACCATTGTGAGTTATACCTAACGTTGGAGGGTTAGGTTGATTGCCCTGTTCATCTCCTCGCTATGCCATGTGGGATCTCATGGTTTCTACAGTCGTGCATGGGGCTTGTTTGTTGAGCACACTTACTAAGGTATCAGTCAACTATGCCTAGAGGAGATTTTTCACGGCAGGTGGCGTTCCTTCTCCTGTGGACATGGAGGCCCATTTTCCATTTGATTTCGTTGTGTTGTAGTGAGGGGGAGGTGACCTCTCGCACCTGGGGGAGGTAGTGGGCGTCACATCATCACCTAGTGTCTCATAGCTCTCGTTGATGAGGTTACTTGGGACGTCACGTGTCGCCCTTTTTCCATTTCTTTGGTTACCTGCCATGGAAGTTTCTATACTAGTAGAAAGAAATGCTTTGTGGCTCATTAGGTTAGGAAATCACGTAGGTTGTAGATATAATGGAAACTAAAATATTAGCTAAGAAGTCCCCACAGACGACGCTAAACTGTTTGACCCAATGTTTAGATCTGGGTTTAAATAATTAGATTTAATAAGATGGAGTCAATCTTAGCCAATATTAATATCCAAAAGATATATTAACCGATTTGGTAGTAAGATAATACGTATATTATCTAGAGAGCAATAAATGATAATATCACTAGCAATATTCAATGACCCAAAAAGAAAGAAGATAACAATAAATAACAATGAATGACATTTAAGTAAATAAGAACATGTGAGTACCCTAAAGGGTGATGTTCGTGGATATTGTTTCTCACCATGATGAATGACTGATGGGCCTTTGAATATTCGGTTAGACAAGAATCTCAAGAAAAATGTATATTTTGTATGTGTGCAATAAAGCAAGATTCTACAGAGAATGTCAATGTGTTTTTTTACAAATGAATATTTCGTATCCCTTATAATTATGTCTCTTTCTATTTATAAGAGAACATACGCCAAATAACTCTAATAGTACAGATATAGAGAATATATATTGGAATATTTTTTTTAAAATATTATCCTAAAACTAGCCGTTATTATTCCGTTTAAGACGAGTACTCGTTCTCGACCTTGATCTATGTTGACTCCTTAACCTCGCCGTTCATCTCTTGTGAGATCACTTCCATCTTGAACATACCTTTTGTTGAAGTCATTCTGTGACGTGTGACAGCCCTTGAAAGCTCTCTTAGTGCTAATATGGCGTGAACTTCAATTAGGATAATTTTTAACCCATATAATTCTCTACATAAAAACTTGTCCGCTTCGATCAAGCTTTCTTTCTTAACAAATGAATAATATCCTACATGAAACATGAAAAAGAATAAACATGGTAAAAAAATTGATATCTTAACGGTGAAGATATCAATGTGAAAAAGGTCAAAAGAAACCAATGTGAAAAGGAAAAATATTAAAAAACGACAACGGTGAAGGCAGCAAAGAGAAGCAGAAAGACATTTTCCTAGGAAGGCCCCAAGCTCACTGTTCGAAACCAACCTTGAGATTTTACCTAATTATGTAAAATAATAAAATTAATTATTATTATGGAAATTTTTAATTACCTAATTACCTAATATAATACTCCCTCCATATGAGAACATCACATACAAAATACATAGTATAAAATATGCAGAAAATATCGTCACGCCATTAAACTTGTCCTCTCTTTTTACTATGACACTTGATCTTGAGTCTGTTCCATTTGAACACTTTAATCAAGCATTTACTGTGTCATTTAGACCCAAAAGCTGACATGGCAAAATAAGTGTTTCTCACATTTTTCAAGCGCGTGAAATGGTCCGAAAAAACAAACTCCTTACCTTTTTTCTCATTATTTTTCTCGTTAATTTTTTTTTCTTTTCTTCCTCTCTTACCTCACCCTCCTTCGTCAGAAAATATGGAGTAACCAACAATTTTTTTTGGCAACTGATTTCTTCAATTTTTTAATCCCTTTCCATTCTCTCCCTCAGACAAATTACTATAAAAAAATATATAATGCAAAACAAACCCAAATATGCAAAGGAATGTAGAAATGCCAAACCCAAGTCCATCACCTCCAATAGCCCGCTTTCATCAAAATGAAGAAGCTGAAAATCAAATTGCTTTCTTTTCGAGAAATATGGCAACGGCAAAAATTCCTACTATCGCCGATCGAATTTACAGAAGCAAATTACCACCTCAGCCGCAAGAATCACCACCACAACTATATTAAAATAGTTAATCATTCATAGTTATGGATATTTGGGATAGGATTTTAAACATTTCTACCGGCTTTTGAAAATAGATTCACCGCGAAGTAGGGGGATCGCCGAAGAAGAAGACGAAAGAAGGAAGGTCGCCGGGGAAGAAAACGAAAGGATGGGGTGGCGGCGGTAGAACCTTTTATCGGGCAGGCTTTTGTTTTTCTTTTAGTTTTCTTCTTTTTGTAAAAGTTTTTTTTATTTAAGTTAAATCCATGTGTCTCCATTTTATTCGTTACTCGACATGTGAATAACACACACCATATGTGTTTTGCTGTATATTAATTTTGGGGCAAAATGACACAGTAAATGCTTGATTAAAGTGTTCGAATGGAACAGACTCAAGATTAAGTATCATAGTAAAAAGGGAGTACAAGTTTAATAGTCGGCCGATGTATTTTGCCTATAAAATACAGACGACACATAATTGTATGAAAAATTGTAGGCATGCTCCATGATTGTGAACATGCTTCTTTTTAGTGAGTTTCTAAAAGAAGGAACACTTTCTTAATAAGAGAACTCTTAATTTGGGATTACAATATTATCGTTAATGAGAATTTTTTATAGTCACACAAATGATATGGTATATTTTAAATCACAAGTTTCATCAAAATATTTATAGTCACGTAAATATTATAACATGTTTTCAATCACAAGTTAAAAACGTATTATTTTTTTCTTAAACTTTGTACCTAGTCAAATAAGGTCAAATTAAGTAAAACAGAAAGAAATATATTTTTACCGAATGTAGGTTGTATAATTTTTTTTCCGGATTGTATACAACAACAACAACAATAACAATATACCCAGTATTATCCCACATCGTGGGGTCTGGGGAGGGTAGTGTGTACGCAGACCCTACCCCTACCTTGTGAGGATAGAGAGTTTGTTTCCAATAGACCCTCGACTCAGGAAATCATAAGTACCACATTAATGAAAACATATACAAGAAGAGACAGTACCAAAAAGCCATATAAAAACAAAATAAAAATAACAAGACAGTAATGTGATCAACAATGGAAAAAAATAACGGTTAGTCATAAAAAACCTACTACCAACAGAAAGCAAGACTGCGTGCCAATATTACTGTTACGAACACTCTAGACTACCTACTCTACTATCCTAATCCTCGACCTCCATACCTTCCTATCAAGGGTCATATCCTCGGTGAGCTTAAACTGCGCCATGTCTTGCCTAATCATCTCTCCCTACCTCTTCTTTGGCCTACCTCTACCTTTTCGTATGCCCTCCAATATCAACCTCTCACATCTTCTCATCGGGGCGTCTGTGCTCCTCCTCCTCACATGACCAAACCACCTAAGCCGCGCTTCCCGCATCTTGTCCTCAATAGGGGCCACAACCATCTTGTCGCGAATAACCTCATTTCTGATCCTATCTAACCTGGTGTGACCACACATCCATTTGAATATACTCATCTCTGCTACCTTCATCTTCTGGACATGAGCGATCTTAACTGGCCAAGACTCAGCCCCATACAACATCGTTGGTCTGACCACCACTCTATAGAACTTACCCTTAAGTTTCGGTGACACCTTCTTGTCACACAAAATACTGGAAGCGAGTCTCCATTTCATCCATTCCGTTCCACTACGATGTGTGATATCTTCATCAATCTCTCCACCCCCCTGAATAATAGACCCATGGTACTTAAAACTCCCTCTCCTAGGGATGGCCTGCGAGTCCAGCCTCACTTCCCCTTCTTCTCCTTGAGTCTCGCCACTGAACTTACACTTTAAGTATTATGTCTTGGTCCTGCTCAACTTGAAACCTTTAGATTTCAAGGTCTGCCTCCATACCTCTAATTGCGCGTTCATACCGTCTCGCGTCTCATCAATAAATACAATATCATCTGCAAATAGCATGCACCACGGCACCTCCCATTGGATGTGACGCGTCAGTACGTCCATCACCAAAGCAAACAAAAAAAGAGTTGAGTGCCGACCCCTGACGCAACTCCATCATAACCAAAAAATGGTCTGAGTTCCCACCCACCGTCCTCATTTGGGTCTTTACTCCATCATACATGTATCGATGAACACCATATGCAAGTCCTTCTTTCTCTCCCTATACTGCTCCATCAATCTCCTAACAAAGTGGATGGTTTCTGTAGTCGAACGCCGGGCATAAACCCAAATTGGTTTTCAGAAATAGACACACTCCTCCCCACCCTTAGCTCTACCACTCTCTCCTAGACTTTCATAGTATGGCTAAGCAGCTTGATACCTCGATAGTAATTGCAATTTTGGATATCACCCTTGTTCTTGTATACAGGAACCATCGTGCTCCACCTCTACTCTTCGGGCATCTTCTTCGCTCTAAACATGATATTAAATAACCTATTGAGACACTCCACGCCTGCCTTGCCCGCACTCTTCCAAAACTCCACCGGAATTTCATCCGGTCCAGTCGCTTTATCCTTGCTCATCTTACGCATAGCCCCCTCAACTTTATCAACTCTAATCCGCTTACAATACCCAAAGTCACAATGACTCCCGGAGAGTTCCAAATTACCTAGTACAATGCTCATGTCCCCCTCCCCGTTCAAGAGACTATGGAAATAGGTCTGCCATCTCCGACGGATAAGCCCCTCATCCAATAAAACTCTACCTTTTTCGTCCTTGATGCACTTCACTTGGTCCAAGTCACGCGCCTTCCTTTCTCGTGCCTTGTTTAACCTGAACAACCTCTTATCCCTACCTCGGCCCTCGAATTTCTCATACAAATGACTAAAAGCTGCAATTTTGGCTGCCGTAACGGCTAGCTTTGCCTCTTTCTTAGCCAACTTATAATGCTCCCAATTAGTCCTCTTTTTCTCCTCGTCTACACTTTCTACTAGTTTCAGATACGCTACTTTCTTGGTTTTCACTTTTCCCTGCTCCTTTCCATTCCACTTTTTCCGGAGTGTATATATTGTATAAAAAAATTCTCTCTACTTTTTAAAAATTCAAAAATAGAATTAAAGCGAATAATATTATCTTTTTATATATATATAATAACAATAATAACAACTCTCAGTAATTTTTCATAAATAGTGTTTGGAGAGAACAAGATGTACGTAACTTTTTCCTTACCGGGAGGGTATTATCGTTTTTTTAAATATGTGAGAAAAAAAATTCCAACCTTGAATCAAACATCGGATCCTCGAAGGCGCACAATAAGAGCCCTAGAAACGATGAAACAAAATGCCAAATCGTCAATAAAATAACGGCTCTTTTGTGTAATGTCGGTCGTCGCTCCTCGCCGGGTCCCTCTGAAATTGCCACGTCGTCCATTCTCATTATTTTGATACTCATCATATTTTCTTTACAGCCCAGACGACCGTTACACATACAACTCTGTCCGTCTCTTCTTCACTACCATCCCACCATTTACACTCTTCTCACAACTTGCTTTACTCTCTTTTTTAGGAAGCAATGACAGCAGCAAGTGCAGCCACCAAGCACTGCAAGAAGGCCGTGAAAATGGGTCTATCTCTCTTCTGCAGAACATTCAATTCCTCTAAATGGTGAATTTCCCTATGCCCCCTAAACTTTATTTCTTGGAAAAAAGATTTCAAATTTACTGTAACTTTGTTACTGTTCTTCTGTGTGTATGCAGCAAGACAATGGCGAAGATGGCGGTGGCGAGGATTAAATTGCTGAGGAACAAGAGGGAAGTGGTTGTACGGCAAATGAGGAGAGACATTGCTATGCTTCTTGAGTCCCGTCAGGATGCCACTGCTCGTATTCGGGTAATCTTTCCTTTTTCTGAATTCTTTTCTTTCTTCATGTTCTTATATAACCTCTGAATTCTGAAATGGGGTTGATGCGTAGTTGATTGATTGATCCAATGATGTGTATGTAACCTGGAAATTAGCTCTATTTGGCAATTTTTTTGAGTAATTGAATGGGGGATTTGCTATATCATGTCTCGTGGTAAGCTGTATTGTTACTGCTTAGAATTAGTAATGAAACCCTTGTGGATCATTTAGCTTAAGACATAGGTTTTGCTTTTTAAAAATATTATAGGGTTTCTACAGAGATATTTCTTTATAGCAGATGACTTATTTTTAATGACCTTTTTTATGCTTCTGACCAAACTTGGAGAATGCAATTAAGTAATCGTGTTGAATTAGCTTGACTGTGTTTATGCTCTTTCTCATTCAGTAACACTTTTGTTTACTTTAAAACTATAGGATTTTGCTACAATTTATTAATTTTTACCATGGGATTGACCTACTGAAGTTCCCTTTCTCCTCCCAGTTTTACCATCTCCTGCTATACATGACATGTTGGTATTACTAATATTTCAGACCAGGGTACCTCTGCTATCAGTACTTTCTGTTTTGTATACTAATCAATGTGATAGTAAAGAGCTCTTTTATTTAATGCAAAGCCTTTCCAAATTCTAATTTTACTTTATTCTCTGTTGGATGATCTTGAAGTCGCTTAAACAGACCCATCATACAATGTAATATGAGGATACCTCTACTTTTGTTTTGATATCCAACATCTGATTTTAGTATGAAATCTTCTTTCTTCAATTTAAACTAGAATTTTCTTATTTCTTTTGCTTATGATCCTTTTAAAGAGGTTTTTATCCATATATCGACTCTTTGTGCTAATCATTTGGGAAGAATATTCACATTCTTCACTTTTGTAGGTTGAACATGTGATAAGAGAACAAAACATATTGCAAGCAAATGAGTTTCTCGAGCTCTTCTGTGAACTTATTGTGGCTAGACTTCCTATTATTGCAAAACAAAAGTAAGGTGTCTCAAGCTGTACACTTCCTTTTTAACAATTTTTTTTTTGTTAAGATTACAGGACAAAGCTCACAGATACCCTTGCTTTCTATTGATCTGCCTGTTGCAGGGAATGTCCAGCTGATCTGAAAGAGGGAATATCAAGTTTGATTTTTGCAGCCCCTCGGTGCTCAGATATTCCGGAATTGATGAGAATTAAAGATGTTTTTGAGAAGAAATATGGTAAAGATTTTGTTTCTGCAGCCACTGATCTGCGACCCAATGCTGGTGTAAACCGAACGGTAGTCATATTTCTTCTCTTAAAAACTCATGGATTTCTTTACCATTAATAAATATATCTATTACTTGTGTACTTGGAGGGCCTAAAAGAAGTGGGAAATTGTTGTTCCAGCTCATTGAGAAGCTCTCTGTGAAGACTCCAAGTGGTGAAGTTAAACTTAAAATCATGAAGGAAATAGCCAAGGAATACCAGGTCGATTGGGACACTGCAGAATCAGAGGTGGAGCTTCTCAAGCCACCAGAAGAGCGTATAGTGTGTCTCTCACTCTCAAAATCCATCTAAATCTGTCTATGGTGCCAAACATGCTCGATGACTGTCTAACTAATCTCTATTCTCTTTGATCAGGACGGACCCGACAGCTTTGTAAGTGCCACTAGCTTGCCCCTGAAGCCAACCCCAAAGCAACCTGCTGAGCCTAATAACCTTCCGAGGAATTCAAAGCAACCTGCTGAGCCTAATGACCTTCCGAGGTATTCATTCAACTGATGGAAATTTGGATTTGTTATTCCCCCTTTCTGCAAAAAAACAATGATTTTGCTTTTGTTCCTTCAAACAAAATCTTTGACTTGGCTGATGTCAGAATCCATCTCCTGAAACTACTACAGGGCTTCAGATGATGGAGAATCGAAAGTCACCAAATTTGACGACCCAGCATCAGCGGCTAAAGCAGCTGCTGAATCTGCCAAGCAAGCTATTGCGGCTGCTGAAGCAGCTGCATATTTGGCCAGTAAAGATGCAAAAGCATCTACTGGTCGTCATCACTCTATGAATAATGCAACTGTTGACAATATTCCTTATGTTTCTGGTGCTCCTGTCCCCAAGTTCTCTCGAAATGATGGGGCACCAACTTCTCAGTCTATAGTTGATCTGTTTGATGATCATTGGAGTAAGAACATGAGGAATCCTGAAAATACTGAGATGAAAAGATCACAGAAGTTCTGTAGGAGACATAGCTATAATGTTCCATCCTCAAATTCCAATGTGAAGTATGATGATGATTCAGATTGTGATGAGGAAATTGAGATGGAAGATCCGCCGAGTGGCAATGCATATCAACACAGCCCACCTACTGATGCTAATGGTGGAAAGTTCTATAGAAGGCACAGCTATAATGTTCCGTCCTCACATTCCGGTATCAAGTTTGATGAATCAGATGGGGATGAAGAGATAGAAACTGAAGATGCCACAACAGGTTCCAACCGAGCCCCCAACCGGCCTGCACCTCAAGTACCTCGGGTTCATCCCAAATTGCCTGACTACGACACACTTGCTGCTCGCTTTGAGTCTCTCAATTCCCGGAACTTTCGGACATAGATTATCAGGACTCATGGGATCAGATACATTTTGTGCCAGTCAATATATAGGATAATACAGTACAGAAACCAAGTTATATGTTAAATGGTTCATTATATAGTATGTAGCAATCATTGCATGGAGTAAAACTAGTTCCTTTGTGTCAATTTTATACAAATTTTGGTGTATCAATTTTATACAACTAGAAGTACCAACTACCCTTGGTATATTTATGATTGCATTAGCATCTCGTGTTTAAATTTTATGTTACAAATGAAATCTATAATACATATAATATAATAGTCATTCTAAATTTTTATAGGACAACATATCTTATTTTTCTTAATTAAAATCTTCGATCGATTGAGAAAACATAACTGTCAACGTTCCTTGTCTTGCTAAGAGAACGGATTATCAGATTTTTGGAAATTCTTTTTTGACATTTGTAATTGTTAGGAAGCATTACCTTTCAAAACAAAGAAAAGAAACAACAGTTATACTTGTTTTTTCGTTAATAAAGCAAGAACGACGGATTGTGAAGATGATCTTCATTAGAATATGAACACATTTTCCTATTGTATATACCTACCAGTTTGATTCTTTTTTTTGGATATTTTCCTTCAAAGGGACAAATGACAATATAATCATTGATAAGAAAATCAGCACACATATGTCGAACCAAATTTAATAAAGAAGGAGAGCTATTAAGTTTGACTGATCACGAGAAAAAAATAAGGTGGTCATTTCTAATTCTCGCAAAAAAATGAGGAGAAAAAAAAAACTAGAGATAAGGTAATTACAATCTCAATAGACTAGGGTGTTCTTCTTTGCAATTTACCCTTTTATTGTATATTATTTTCTTTATTTAAGTAGAAAAAGAAAAATGGAAAAGAAAGTGAAAAAACCCAAGGGAAATGGGAAGGACCCGCTAGTCGCTCCTTATCTTTGAAGAAGCAGAGTTGGCCGTTCTCCTTGCTGTCCGAGGTACTAGATAAACAGCGCAGCTTCTTTATTGCTGAACAGTAGCTTAGCTTTTATCCAGGTTATATTTCTTTTATCTTCTCTCTATCTATTTGCTGTTTCCTATATTCATTTCTTAACCAGTTCTCCTCTATCAGCTTTCAATACTTAAAAAAGTGTTTGGGACGATTAAAATAGCTCAATTTTTCTGTGTTTATGCTACTGAATGAATGCTTATGCAATCTTTCTCTTCCTTCTTTATCATTTTGTTTTCTGGGGTTTCTCCATTTTTATGTGGGCTGGCCGCCGGGTGGTGTGGCGGAAGGGGGAGTGACGGTAGGAGTGCAATTGTGATCGGACACTTTAATTGAAGCTTTTGCATTTCGTTTATTTAGAGGAATTTCGCTCCACTTCTGTCATTTAAATATTAGTTCCTGACAGCAAAATCATGAAAGCATAGCCATTAGTCCATTCATGGCGCACTTACGTTTCTTGACAAAGTTCAAACGAGAAGAATGTATATGATTGATTAGATAACAAGTAACGAGAGCAATTTTACCCCATAAACGAAATTTTACAGTCAAACACTCACAGAGGACAATAATTACGTCTCTTGTTTCAGTTTTTTTTTTTCCATATTAAAAAAGTATAGAGTTCTGCCTCGCCAATTAGCAAGAACCCTTTTTCATAAATTCCTTGTTATGTCTTGATATTCTTATACCTAATTGACCTGATTAATCTGGCAAAAAGTTCCCTCATTTAACTCTAAAAACACTTTCTTCACGCTGTTGCACCTCCTCTTGAGAATATTTTCTCTAACGAGTTTTTTCTTGACGAGTAAATATGTTTTTCTGAAATCTTAAAGTACTCTATCTTCCACAAGTTGAGGTTGGCAGGTAAAAAAATAAACACCTTACGAGGAAAGCTAGATCACTCTCTATATAAGGGTAGTTACCCTTATCTCACAGATATTGCCTTCGCCATTCTGGTACTCTGAATGCTTTGAGAATGTACCAGATACTGAGTTTTGTTCATCATCTAGTGTGACTAAGCTCTTGTGGGTCTTAGCAGATACCGCATTCGGGAAATCTGAGATGCAACTGTTCTATAAAGGGAGATATGTTGACTTCGTCTGCTGCTTTATGCAAAGCTACGCACGATGTGTCTGTGTTGGTACCTTCTAAACAAAAAGGAAAAGTTTTTTCGAGGGACTTGTGGATTAAATCTCGTACAAGGAGGCCTTTGGGAAGCATATTTGGATCCTGGATAGTGGAGAGATCTATTCCTATCCGTCTGTTCATTCCAGCTCGTGCTAGTGGTATTACTTATGTTATACTATGATTTCTTTTGTGGATGAGTTATACTCGTGTGTAATCTCTCTGATTTATGTAATTATTTTGTTTAGATATTAAATGCTTCGAGTGATTTGGCAGATGGGAATGGTACTGCGAAATGCTTGAACAACAATTCTTCCATCCTAAAGCAGGTCTTGATTGATTTTATAGACGAGGATAGTTTTTTCAAAGATGAAATTGATACAGCTTCAGATTGTGGCAAAAGTTTTTCAACCGAAGGTCAGACCGTTGAGGAGCCATGGCTATGCGAATCTTCCTTGCTTCTTCATCATTTGGCAGAGTCAGATGCTCCTGTTGATTTCATTTGCGATGACAAGATAGTTAAGGGTCTTGACTGTGAAAATTTAGAATCAAGATGCTTAAATCAGTCTACACTTAGTGAGAATTTCTGGTCCAAGTATGAGGTAAATGCTAATGATGCTTCATCAGGAACCTCGTATGAAACATATGCCTATGTGGAGGAGCCGTGGTTACTTCAAGCATGTACCTCTTCTCCTAGTTTTGATGCTGGGACGGCTCCTGACGACTGTAAAGTTGAACAGTCAGATAAAGAGGATGAAGCTCAACCTTCATTTAGCAATCAGCTTGAACAATTAGCTCAACCTTCATCTAGCAATCAACACGAACAAATACCTGAGAAGTTGTTGCCTGTTGATCAAAATGATGCAATTTCCAAGGAAGACTCAGTTACAACAATTATTCTGATTAATTCTTCGGTATGTACTGTGCAAAGAATTGCTGTTTTGGAAAATGAGAAACTGGTTGAACTGTTGCTGGAACCGGTGAAAAATAATGTGCAGTGCGATAGTGTATATCTAGGAGTAGTTACAAAGTTAGTTCCACACATGGGTGGTGCATTTGTAAATATTGGCACTTCAAGACCCTCCTTTATGGATATGAAGCCCAACAGAGAACCGTTTATTTTCCCCCCATTTTGTCATGATTCAAGGGGAAGAATAATTAATGGTACTGTGGTTGACATGCTTGAAGAGAATCAAGGTTTTCCTGGAAATGAATCCACTTTAGAAGAAGTGGACAGAGATGAGATTGAAGATGCTGATATAGAGGACGATTCCATGGAATACATGGACAATGAGTTTGGGGAGCATGAAAGGGGTGACACTTGTAATATTTCAGAAGTCCTTTTAGAAAATTGTAATGGTAGTGTAACTGAGCATGGGCTTGAATCTCATTCAGAGAAATATCTGGAAGAATCCAGTGGGATTGGGTACCAATCGCAGAATCCAACTATTGAGCATACTGTGAATGGTAATAAAGTTTCACAAAGAGATGAAAGCAAGTGGGTCAAAGTCCGGAAAGGCACTAAAATAATTGCTCAAGTTGTTAAAGAAGGATTGGGCACGAAGGGCCCGACACTGAATGCTTATCCAAAATTAAGGAGCAGATTCTGGGTATTATATGTTTCATGATTCTGTCTCTCACAGCTGAAAGTCCATTTTTAGAAGCCCCAATCTAATTGGTTCTCCTCTTCCCAGGTTTTAGCTCCTCGCGGCAACACAATAGGTATTTCAAAGAAGATCGCTGGTGTTGAGCGCACACGTTTAAGAGTCATTGCAAAAACTTTGCAGCCTCAAGGATTTGGTCTTACGGTAAGGACAGTTGCAGCCGGTCATTCATTAACTGAATTGCAGAAGGATTTGGAAGGCTTGCTTTCAACTTGGAAAAGTATAATTGAGCATGCAAAGTCAGCAGCTCTTGCCGCAGATGAAGGTGTTGATGGAGCAGTTCCCGTTATGCTTCACCAGGCAATGGGTCAAACACTCTCTGTTGTTCAGGATTATTTTAGCGATCAGGTCTGCTCAATCTTGGTTCTTCCCTTCATGGATTGTTCAGTTTATTTTTGATGGAACTTCTGGTTAGGGCTGGCCTTCCTTAAATTAGCACGAATACATGTTATGCTTTCTTATGCTGGCCTTGATGTTCAGGTGAAGAGTTTGGTGGTTGATTCTCCAAGGACATATCATGAGGTATGGACTTAGCCATTTATCAGGCAGTGGAAGTGAAAAGGTTTTTGACCAATAAACGCAATTGCATGTCTTGCTTGGTGTTTTATGTTCCTTTGAGATAGTTTGTTATATGTGAGCATGGAAGCGGTTTTGATAATTTTCATTTCCAATGCTGAGTGGTTTTTGGAAATAAGGATTTGCAAATACTGGTGGTGAATGAGATTATTTTGGATTAGTAAGACCTCAGTGAATAAACTATTTAAGAAGTAAAGCTAGATTGTTTCAGTATTTTTTCTTAGTTTTTTTTTGTTGAAAATGTAATGAATATTTTATAAAAGAATAGCACCCAGAGTTTGCAATGGATGAGTAGTACAACAATCTGCAGTATGCATCTCAGTACATTAGCTACTTGTGAAAAGAGCTGCAGAAATTAACTTTCATTTTTATGCTAAAACGTGATCTGTGCTTTAAGTTACAACTATTTTCCTTTTTACCTTTCAAAGTATTTCTTTCCTTCCATACAGTCCACAGTACAGTCGCTGGTATAGTGTTCGGCAACTTTTTGTCGCCGTTTTTTGGTCCTCTTCTATTCCAACAATGTATCAGGTCTTGGACGATTTTGGCATGCACCATTTAGCTTGTTTCAGTATTAGCTCTCTGGTTTAATCAAGGCATTCTCTAACTTTGAAGTTTGAAGGTGACATTAGAAGAAAAAGCAAACTGTAGTCAGATATAGCAGTTTATTCAATTTATATCCGAAAGAAATGTCATGCTGACATATAAAGATAGTGAGGACAATATACATGATAGATAGACTTCAAATCAGTTGGTTTTCCTTACTCCTCTTTTTCATTAGGGTGGGGTTTAAGACAACTTCAGATCATGTTCTCATACTTAATAAATTTGGATCAATGCCTTTTATTGAAGCCTGTGGGCTAGCAATTGTTAGGGAACTGTTGAATTTTATTGTGCTCTAATATATATATATATGTATGTATATATATATATATATGTATGTATATATATATATATATGTATGTATGTATAACTGGGCTCTGTTCAGGTTACAAACTATCTTCAAGAAATTGCACCTAATCTTTGTGAAAGAGTTGAGTTGTACGGCAAAAGAACTCCGCTGTTTGATGAATACAAGATTGAGGAAGAAATAGACAACATTCTCAGCAAAAGGTGGAAATTATTTAGTTTTTTTCCTAGTACTTTCTTTTAGCTTTACATTCTTTTATGAGGTTATTTTAACTTTTTTGGTGAATCAACATATTTTCCTGTTAAAATGATGTTTCTCTTTAACCCTTTAATTTGTAAAATCTGCAGGGTTCCCCTTGATAACGGAGGTTATCTAGTGATTGAACAGACAGAGGCTTTAGTCTCCATCGATGTAAATGGTGGGCATTGTGTGCTTGGTCAAGGGACTTCACAAGAGATAGCTATTCTCAATGTTAACCTTGCAGCTGCCAGACAAGTATGTAGACCTGTATTTTGTTATGATTACGTATTATATTCCTAGAGCATTGATTTTCTGCACCTGAGAAAGCTGGTTACCAGATGCATTTGGGTAGTTGGAAAATAAATCGGGAGATGCTTAGAAAACCCTTTTCTGTAAATTAGGAGATGCTTAGTGTTTGATGTAAAGATACTTCGATCTTTCTGTTAGAGCTATATGCTTAGAAGATCCTTTTCTATAAATTCGGGCATGCTATATTGCTTCTCTTTTTATCCTGTGGTACATAAGGCGCCTGATTCAAGTAGTCATTTGTCGCTTATTAGTAACTTATTAGGGTACAGAACAGAAGAAAATTCTGTAAGGGGTCGTTTGGTAAGCGGGATAAGGTGGGATAAGATGGGGTAAAGTGTGGTACTAAATTTATACCATGTTTGGTTGATGGTATAAATTTATCTCGGGATAAAATTATACCGTCAACCAAACACGGTATAAACCTAGTCCCATACTTAATCCTGGATATCCCATCTTATCCCACTTTATACCATCAAACTTGGTATTATTTTATCCCACCTCCTAGGTGAAATAAATTATTCTAGGGATTATAATACCGGGACTATAATACCGGCATAATTTAGTCCACATACCAAACGACCCATAAATGATCTATTATGGAAAACTAACTTTGTTTAATAACGGAAACTACAGAGAGACCATTTGCAATATCATTTTGATTCTTCTATTGGTTTGGGAATATTGAAGGACATAGCATGTCACTTTTATTGCTAAACATCTGGTTTTCATTTTTTTGGATAACCGAGAAATCCCCGAGGACCGGTGTCGCACAGTTTGAAACCGGTGGATAATGGGTCTGCCCTCTACACTTCTCCTATTGAATACCAGGCTTTTGTCTATGACAATATTCTAACTCGTGACATGCGCCTAACCCACACATCACGCTCTGCACTCTTACTGCTTGGCCAAAGCCTTCACGGCAACCTCTGGTTGCTTTTCCACTGGTGCTATCTAAGTCACGTTAATTTGATTCAAATTTTAAGAAACTTGTGAAAAGAAAGGGAAAGGAAAAGGAAGAAACCCATAAACCAATACAAATGAGATGTTATATGCTCGTTTTTGCTTTGACCATAAGCTAGTATTCATCATTCTAATTCAAGAAATTTTATTGATGTCTCTTTCTCTGGAGAGTCGATATTATTCACTTTGGAACTGATACATCTTTGTTAGAGATATTGCTTCATGTTTGTTTGCTTACTGCATTTGTAGCTTCATTAAGGTGTCTCTGGTTAGATATGAACCTTTTATTCGAGGCTCCAAGCTAGTTACTGAAATGTATTGCAACATAAGGTTACTATGGTTTTCTTTCTATTTGTTATGTTTATTCTTAAGACAGATTCCAATGTTTAATTCATCATATGATAAATGTGGTTATTGAGGATATACTGAAATTATTCTCAGATTGCTAGGGAAATAAGGCTGAGAGATATTGGTGGCATTATTGTGGTGGATTTCATAGATATGTTGGATGATTGTAAGTAAACAGCTCTCCCTCTTTCTCTCTCTCTCTCTCTCTCTCTCTCTCTCTCTCTCTCTCTCTCTCTCTCTCTCTCTCTCTCTCTCTCTCTCTCTCTGTGTGTGTGTGTGTGTGTGGGTGTTCTTTAAGTGGTATTGATGCACAAAATTTTTGTGGTTCTGTTAGGCTAGACTTATTTTTCTCGCATGCAATAATATCGTAATTGCAACTGAAAATAAGAAAGAAAAGAGGGAGACGTGAAAAGTTATAATATTGTCTTCTATGCAATATCCGAAATTGAAGATATCTTTGTTGAATGCTTGGTAACTGTACGACATTACTTGTATTACATGACACCTATAGTTCACCAGCTAAAACTGGCACATAATCAGACTGAAAGTTGCATGATCAGCCCCAGCCTACATTGCTTCTCCCAAAACTGTATATGATACTAAGCTCATACCATATCATTTTTCATGATAGCTTGAAGTCAACAACACGTTATGAAGATGTAGTCCTCTTTATTTGCTTTATTTGGTACTGATGTGCTCACAAAGCATGTATACATGCATGACCATATGTTACGCAATTGTTTGAAAGTCTTGTTTCCTTTTATTTCGTCTTCAGCAAATAAGAGATTGGTCTACGAGGAGGTCAAGAAGACTGTTGAGAGAGATCGATCAACAGTTAAGGTGTCTGAATTGTCCAGACATGGGCTTATGGAGATTACAAGGAAAAGAGTATGTTATTTCGCTCTAAAGTTCTTTGTAATTTTATCAAAGAAGCGAACTATTGAATTTGATAAGTGAACTATTGAAAGTCATAATTACACTAGCTCAATTGTCTTATCTTAATCATGGTTGGGTGACTACATCTTCTACCTGACAGGTTCGACCTAGTGTGACATTCATGATCAGTGAACCATGTGCATGCTGTCATGGGACGGGGAGAGTGGAAGCTTTAGAGACTGCATACTCTAAGATTGAACGTGAAATTTGCCGGCTGCTAGTAAGTAAACTAAAAACTTAGAAATACCTTTTCAAGGTTATGTTCTTGGGTTTTCCTCTCGTTATTATCTTGTAAGTTGCAAAAGCTCGATCCAAAATCATGTAGTTCATTAACCAGTTTATCCATTTTTACCACTTTGTCTCCATTGTTCCTTCTTTTTCTTTGTTAATTTTCTTTTTGCATACTCCTAATTTAGCATGATTCAACATAATAACCGGATTTGCCAAAAATTAATTCTTGTTTTCTATGTTTCTTGTGTTGATCAGTCCACAATGGATCAGAAGGCAGACCCTGAAAACCCCAAGTCTTGGCCCAGATTTATTCTCAGGGTTGATCAGTACATGTCTAACTTTTTGACTTCAGGAAAGAGGACAAGGCTAGCAATCTTGAGTAGTTCTCTAAAAGTGTGGCTTCTTCTAAAGGTATGCTCAAACATTTTGTTCATTTTCATAATTAAATAGCAGTTTTGTTCTGTATTTGCTGATATCTGCAAGGTGTGATTGACCAGGTTGCTAGAGGTTTTACAAAGGGAACCTTTGAGCTAAAACCTTTGACAGGTGACAAGGAGTATAAGAATGGACATGAAACTGCTATTTCAGTGTTACGACCCACAGACCCCCCTCGGAAAAAACTCACCCTCTTCCCCATCAAAAAGTGGAAGAGTAGTGGAAAGTGATCTTGCTTCCTTTAAGAATCATCTGTACATGTCTCAATTCACAATGCAAGGTATAATTTTAGTAAACCAATTCTTTCGTCCTTAGGTCAGCTGTTTCCCTCTGAGTTTTTCTCCTCGGCTTGAAGTAGGTCGGTATAAGAAATA